>NC_136908.1:58920236-59013093 GCF_949606895.1 Notothenia rossii | reverse complement strand
GCGGGTTTTGTGTCGTTTCGGAAGTTAAAGAGATGATAATCATGTTCTGTGTGTGTGTGTGTGTGTGTGTGTGTGTGTGTGTGTGTGTGTGTCCGTGTGTGTGTGTGTGTGTGTGTGTGCGTGTAGGAACCAGATCTGTGACGTAACTAACGGTCAGAGCAGATCTACAAATATGTAGACAACGAGAGCTTGTGCTTGTGTACATACTGCAAAAGGTCAGAGTTGGTTTCATTACTCATGCATGAAGTTTTCAAGCACAGAAACACAAACAGTGAGTGTGAAACTAAATAGTGAAATGAATGCTGAGCAAAGCGGGGAAATGAAGTGATGTTGGCTGCTGACGAGAGGCTCTCTCATAAGGACTGCAGTTGGATCTGGAGCAGCTGTACTCAATCAGTCTGCACTAGTTCACCTCGTAATACAGAAAGGGAAAGCATTTCTCACTCATTTTTCCAACCTATAATTTCCAAGCATGCAGCAGGACTCGAGCCACAATGCAGACTCTCTGAATGGTTGTGTTTGCTGACCAAAATCTGTTTTGGTAGAGTTTGTTTTTGACTTAAAAAAGGGCCCCTTTTTGGTGTTTTCCCTTTCCTGTAGTGCGTCATATAGGTTTTGGTGCATTTAAAAAAAGGTCAAAGTCACTATACCCAAGAAGTAAACAACGGAAAAAGAGAAATCCCCAACGAGGCGTTCTGGGGCAGCATAGACAGGTCTTCTCTGTGTTAGAGTTTTACTCACTACAGGGTGTACTTTGAGGGTTTGCAGACCGTTTACATGCAGAAAAACCTACATAACACACAAGGGGACGAGTGATAACCGGAAAAGCATGACATGGGACCTTTTAATGTTGTGCAAAGCCGACAATCCCAAAGTTCTCTCCAGTATCAGGACTAAAACCACCAGACTCAGGGACAGGTTCATCCCACAGGCCATAAGACTGTTAAACACGTGAACTTAACGTACATCAAATTCATCTGGTTGCAACTTACGAATTATTGATCTAATATATCATATTCCAATTACTTGTATATAGACTCTCCTTGCACTATTTCTATTATATTTACTTGCACTATTTTAACAATTGTATCTGTTGTATTGTGTTGCACTGTTGGAAGAGCCTGTGCCCTGAGACTTTCATTGATAGATCTACACTGTAGCTAATGTACAAATGACAATAAAGCATTGAATCTTGAAAAAAAAGAATGTCACAGTAGAGACACTAAGTACAAATATGAACCGGAAAATGAGCACATATGGCGCCTTTTGACTGTAAATTCTAAGCTATGATACTAACTAGGGCTGCTCGATTATGGCAAAAATCATAATCTCGATTATTTGGGTCAATAATTGATATCACGATTATTAAAAACGATTATCCATTTACTTTGAAAACATCAATTTATTGGAGAAAAAAAATGTTAACAGTATGTTTTTAACAGTTGAGTACCCTGAACTTTAAGTATAATTCAACTGAAAACCAAAAAAAAAAAAAAAAAAAAAAAAAAGTAATCATAAAAACATTATCGTTTTATTTTGATTACGTTGTTTTCGCAATCGTTGCAAGCCATAATCGTAATTGCGATTAAAATACAATTAATTGAGCAGCTCCTACTAACACAAATGGAAGGGTGTGGCTGTGTGTGAAAACCGGCTTTTAAGTGTTATTGCAGTCAACAGCTTGTGAAGTCGTTAGGGTTAATAACTTTTTTAAACGTAAGCAGTAGAACACTGCTGCAGGGTTGCCAAGTGGTTTCTGCCCAAACACATGAAACCTGTTATCGTTTCCTTTATTTGACATTTTTCTTGTTAACAAACCACCAGGCTAAAACATAACATGGCAATGACGAAAGAAAAAAGCAAGAATGCAATTTCCTCTGCGTCTGCCAAGTCAAATGCAAACTAAGTGCGAGGCTTATTTCTGCAGCGGGAGTTGTGTGTGTTTCTCCAGCCAACAGCCACACGCTGCCAAATGACTGACAGGCCTGAAAATGAAGTCCAGAAACATCCGTCACTGGTGAATACACATGTTTAGAGCTACTGAGACAATCAATCATTGGACACTGAGTACACTGAGAGTAAGTAAATCAGCTTCCCGTTGAGGAGAAGCAGTCTAGACACTTACAGGTAAAGAAAAAGGGGTTTGAAATGGAGAAAGAAAACATGGAGGTTATCTGCTGAAACTGAAACTGAAGAAAGAACACAGTAACATGTTCTGATGAAATGACCTATTAACCGTTATGATATATCACCGTTTCAACAGATCCAGAGGAGGGCTCCAGCTTCAGTAGATTTTCTAACAGGCACACCAGATAATTTTGGGATCTGCACCAAAATGTCCTGCAGAGTAAACAAGCTTATTAGCAGCTGGCGGTAGACCTACAAACGGTTCGGCTGTGGCTGAGGAGGTAGAGCGGTCATCCACCAATCAGAAAGTTTCTTATCCATCTTGTCTTGATAAGAGTTTAGCCGCAGTAGTTATAAGGCATGTCCGTCACAAGGAGAAGCTGAACCAATGTGCTGGGTAACGATCAAGAAATCGTCGTTTAAGAAGTCAGAACCTCCCGTTTATTCTCAAGGTCGGAATGATTATGAAGTATAAAAGCCAGGATAAAAAATGAAATCCATGCCAGGGAATGGTTTTACTGATATGAATTTCAAAATGTTAAACTAGACTTGTAGACGGACTAAATCAACTTCAAGGACGAGCTAATTCCAAACGTATATCTATCTAAAAAGGGTTTGGATTCATTCACACATTATTATTATTAACACTTTCAGTTTTTAGGGCTAAATCTTACATTTATGTTCACTATCTACAATCTTGAGCCATGGTTTGATTATCGATTAATTGTTTTGGCAATTAAATGTTGGAAAAATATCATTCTTACATTAAAAAAAGTGGTATTCAGTCCACTTTCACATAACATGAAGAAAAACAACTTGTATACATACAACTACTCAAAAGTTACCGATGTATTTTTGGACTGTTTTAGTTTTCTAATGGAAACTTTACACTGTGTTGCTGTTATCCAGATCTAGGCGACATAGATCTTGACACCTCCTTGCTCAGTGGCATTTGTAAGAAGTACAAACCATTTTGTTTTCTGACTGAGTTCAAGCGTCGACACGGTAATTTGAGCTGGAATCATTTTAAAGCAGACACCATATTATTAAATGAGTCATCTTTAAATCGTCTGCCAGGTAGCAGTGACGCTAATATTCTGTGGAAAGGTTTCCAACACCAGAGGAAACAAACACGTATTATAAGGGCTAGTATTGTGCCATACCTCAACAAGTGGTACATTCCCTTCTGTTTGATGCATACTGCAGTTAATAATTAAATAAATTAATATATATATTTTCTTATTAGTATTTCTGTTATATTATAGGTAGATTTTTGGTATATCTTTATTTTGTGTTTATATTTCAACTTTTTAAAGCGTCTTTTATAATTGTTTGTTCCGTAGTTTCTCTTCTTTTAACTGTGTTATGTATGCACCACATTGCATTACATTGCATTTAGCTGAGGCTTTTATCCAAAGCAACTGACGGCCCGTCCACACTACAGCTTCAAAAAAAAGCTTGCCGGCGGGCGTGTCTGAAGCTCGACCAACAACCAATCACATGAATCTCCCGCCCCTGACACACAAGCAGCGGTTTGATTGGCTAGAGCTTGTACAGGCATATGATTTGATTGGCTGACGCTTCCACCGAAAGCTTCAGAAGCTTCAAAAGTTGAACATTGCTCAACTTTTGCAGCCTGAAACGCCAGGAAAGCTACGCTCTGCTACCCACAATTCAGTTCGGCGAAAAGCGAGGCAACGTGACGTCACCCCATTCAAAGTGAATGGGGTGACGCGTTGGAAACCGTTTTTTGAAGCTGTCGAAGCTGTAGTGTGGACGGGCCGTTACAATAACATTTGTTAGTAATTCTATCGCTCGAAGTGGAGTCGAAAGAGTTGAGTTTTTAGTCTGCGCCGGAAGATGTGTAAGCTTTCTGCTGTCCTGATTTCAATGGGGAGCTCATTCCACCATTTTGGAGCCAGGATACCAAATCCACGTGTTTTTGATGATGGGAACTTGGGTCCCCCTCGCAGTGCGGGTGCAGCGAGCTGTTTGGCCGATGCAGAGCGGAGTGTACGTGCTGGGGTGTACGGTTTAACCATGTCCTGGATGTAGGAAGGGCCAGATCCATTCACAGCATGGTACGCAAGTACCAGTGTCTTGAAGTGGATTCTAGCAGTTACTGGAAGCCAGTGAAGGGAGCGGAGGAGCGGCGTGGTGTGGGAACATTTAGGAAGGTTGAAGACCAGACGAGCCGCTGCATTCTGGATGAGCATACATACATTAAGGCAAATTCCTCATATGTGTAAACCTGCAATGAATCAGTTTCAGATTTTGAAATGAAAAACTCTACACATCTTTATCATACTAGTGAGACATACAGCACCTCAGCTGCTTTCCATAGTGTTGATACACTCAATGAAGGTGGATATATATTTAATCATCAGCTGAAGCATGGCTGAGATAGCATCGTGCTCCTGACGGTTTCCATCGCTATAATAAAGACAGTGATTATCATATAAATAGCAGCATGACAGCCTATTTGTAGTGAGATGATGACAGGTGCTGTCAGTCCAGCCCGACAGAGTTGCTGTTGGGTTGTCATCGTCTCCTCTGTGTGAACGTGTACGAGTGAGAAAAAGAAATGGATACTAATCATGTCATGCACTACACACACACACTCACCGAGTACAAATATGTGTACACCGAAGTGTCAAATGTTTTATTTTAATCTACGATGAATCACTTTCTGCTGGATACAAGTGTAAAAAAATGCTGACGTAATTCCCTGTTTGTGAGGCTATAGAGTGTGTGTGTGTGTGTGTGTGTGTGTGTGTGTGTGTGTGTGTGTGTGTGTGTGTGTGTGTGTCAGCAGGCCGTAGTTTTAGGTTGCCAACAGAGCAGCAAATCTTGAAACACCTCTCCGGTTTGGCTCTGAGACAAATGATGAGGCATGTGTGTGTGGGAGGGGGGGGGGGGGTGGTATTTGACCAGTGAGAGCGAAAAGAGTTTCCCCCGCTGTGTGTGTGTGTGTGTGTGTGTGTGTGTGTGTGTGTGTGTGTGTGTGTGTGTGTGTGTGTGTGTGTGTGTGTGTGTGTGTGTGTGTGTGTGTGTGTTCTCAACATCTCAGGGATGACTCAAGTGTGCGCCGCGTGATCCTGTAGGTATTTATACACGGTGAGATGTGGAGGAATTCCTCTGGCTCCGTCACTAAGGGTGGAGGTGCCCCACAGCCCCCTCCTCGTGTACATGATATACAGGCTATAATATGTTCTCACTCAAAAGCAAAACAGTAAATTCAATAAGACAGACTGGCACGAGCTTTATCCACTGAGGGTGAGTCCCACAAGTCTAACACACACTACATAAACCATACATACGACGATCACTAAAAGCACTGCTAGTTGACGTATCTATAGAATAATGTAAGATATCCAAAGACTATGGATCAGTTAATTATACTATTAATGCCACTACTCAGATTTACTCCATGTTTTATTTGTTTTTACTTTCTTTTTTCGATTTGTATTAGTGTTGAATTTATTGAAATGTTGTATATTTTACAGGGGGGGGGATTGTCTACCTCATGTGCTGTTACGGCCTGAACAGCTCGTCATGAATCCATGAAAAGCACTTTGTAACTTTGTTTTGAAAAGTGCTTAATGGATTAAATTATTATTGCTAGTATGCAGTCAAACAAGTATTCAACATAACACCTTCACCATGCCCGACACAAAACATCTAGTGATCTCAGGTTACTGTACATCTTCGATGATGATTCGAAAATACTCATTAATATGCTTTTCTAATGAAACTCAGTTGAGCCGAAACAATTAGCAAGTTAATTGATTTGTAAATCGAGAAACAACATTTGCAACAATCTTTGGTTTTCAGCTTCCTAAAGGGGGGGGGGGGGGGGTCTGATGCTTTTCCTCTGACTCTTTTACAATAAAACTGAACAAGCAATCTGAATGCATCACCTTAGGCTATGGAAAATGATGATGCTGAATTTTAATGGGCAAAATGTAGATTCATGTAGAAATTAATAATTAGACACACGGTGATCAGTGTAATACCGTTTTCTAATTCAAACACACTCCCAGACAGTAATGCGTTTCCCAATTAGACACATGCATTTAAAAGTATGGATGAGGCGCAGTCATTATGTTTTTGTGAGAGGAGGTTAAACAGAATTTAGTTTGAGGTTAGAATGGATCATTTCCAAGATTGGGAAAAAACAAGAATCTATGTCAAGATGTTTTTGAAGTTAGTGCATGCATGTTATTTCATCATTTAGTAATAAGTAAGCAAGGGGCTTGTTTGTTTTTAGCTAATGACAATGCCCATTTAATTATTCTATACTTAGCTAGCATTAAATATTTTTTATTTCTCGGTTTATTTCTTGGTGCAAGCTACTTTTCAGAGCATTTCTTTACAGAGTATGCTTTGAAATAGTTATTTGAACGATATCAGCCATGTCAGGAAGTGTTGTCCCTGTGTCCCCAGAGAAAATGACACCTCTGGCTGCAGAGAACAAAACAATAACAGAGCATCATGGTGTTGACAGTGACAGCATTAGGGTGTTTTCTCACTTCCTTACCTTCTTTGCTGAGCCTCACGGCTTTACCCTGGCAGTAAATCTGTTTGTCATCCGAGTACGAGTCTGCGTCAGAAGGAAACACAAAAGACACTTTACAAACCAGCAGGTGAGCATTGACAACAGAGGTGGAAGAAGTACTCCGATCTGGAAGTACAATGGTGTAGGACAAGTGAAAGTCCAAAAGTATTAGCATTAAAATAACTAAAAGTACTCTTGTGCAGATTGGTCCATCTCAGAATAATATATATGATATCGTTGTCATATTGCAGTATACTAATTTATATAAATAGTTATCACCGGAATAAACCGTTTTGAATCTAGTCTTAATTTACATTATTTCATTTCATATTCTATTGACATGTATATAGACTTTTTGCACTACTTTTTATTTTATTATATATGTTGCATTGTTGGAGGAGCTCAGGTCAGAAGAATTTCATTGCCATTTCTACACTGTAACTTTGTGCATATGAGAATAAAACCTTTGAATATGTTTTATAATTATTGATCATTAAAGTGTTATCAAAGCTGGTAAAGGTGCAGCTCGTTTGAATGACTTTGTACTGCAGGGTAGCTTGTGAATTTACTCCAGGTGGAACTAAAGTCTGATTTAACACTTGATTATATTTCACATTATTAATCCAAATCTGCAAAGTAACTAAAAGGTATTAATAATTTACCTCGGAATTGTAGGACAAAGTAGCATAACATGGAAGTACTCAAGTAAATTAAAAGTACCTCAAAATTGTACTTAAGTACATGTACTTAGTTACTTCCCACCTTTGACAACAAACTTTTGGGCCATGCGTAGTGGAGCCATGCTGGTCCGAGCCTGACTACCAGTTAGCATTATTAGCTAGCTAGCACTGGAGCTGGCTTCCTATTGAAAGTGAAGCCAAATGAGTGAAGCTGTCAAAGCTAACAAACTTACATCCTGCACAGTTGAGAAATGTCATTACTGCACACACCAGTGCTACGAACTATGCATCGTAAGGCTTATCTCTCGACTGTTCAAGCGACATATTAATATGGTATTTCATAATAGTATTTTTTGACAGTTACTTTGCAGACTCTACTCAATCACAGACAGTTGTTGGACCACGCACTTCACCACAGTTTGTCCGCAAAAACAACAAGGGCTGCCGACGTGCAAACTTACTGTCAACAAAACGTAATTTAGCCGCGGTGACGAAGGAAGACCAAGGCTCGCACAGGAAGCTATCCGGACTTGGTATTTGGCGATCCAGTGTCGCCATTTCTCTTCCTTCTTGTTGCTTTGCTGAGAGCCGTTTTTTCTCGCTCTCTCGCTTTCTCTCTCTCTCTCTCTCTCTCTCTCTCTCTCTCTCCTTCGCACGCAGCAGGCTAGAAACGAAAGAACCAGATATAGTGACGTCATGCTCGGTGTACGTCGTGCTTATTCGGCAAAATCCGGAGGATTGAAAGGTTGAGGACAGGCAGGGAGCTATAGGGGTTCAAAAGTTCAGACTGTGGGCACATTACAGATTTCCCTCTGTTGGACAGTTACAAGGTGACATTATGTTGAGTTGAGAAAACATTATCTTTTTTATTGGAACATCATTGGTAAAGGACAAAAACTACCAGAATTCCTTTATTCGTCCCACATAGGGCATACATACATTGTTACAGCTAAGTGAAGATAGAGACACAAAATAAAACACTATTAGCCTAAGGGCAGTGGTGTAGTGGGCGTTGGAAGCGGGGGTACGCCACGCCGAACCCCCACTTATTTGAAGCATGATTTTTTTTTTTTTTAAAGTCTAATAAATATAAAATCATTGCCAGTGTTATCCGTTGCAAGTGTGTATTTGTTGTAATAATGACGAAAACATAATAGGCAGATTTCACAGTAATTATAATGAAAAGCTCAAGCATTTATGCAACTGGATTTGAAGAGTGTGTGTGTGTGCGTGTGCGTGTGCGTGTGTGTGTGTGTGTGTGTGTGTGTGTGTGTGTGTGTGTGTGTGTGTGTGTGTGTGTGTGTGTGTGTGTGTGTGTGTGTGTGTGTGTGTGTGTGTGTGTGTGTGTGTGTATTTTTATTATGTGTCCCGCGTTCCACAAATTGAGACCATGTCCCGCATTTGAGTGACAGTCGCGCAGAAACGCCGGATCGGTTCGCTGACGGTTGGCACCGCCTTTATTATTATATTGTCTAAACGGCATCATGTAAGTTGCGCTGACAGGCGACACAGAAGTCCACACACAGTGTACCCCCCCGTTGACAGTTCACGAGCGCGTCCATAGTGTCTCCCGCCCCCGTCCACCCAGTAAAAAAATCCCCATTACACCACTGCCTAAGGGCATGCACATAATATTTGAAAAATAGAAAAGTTATTCCAATTTACAATTAACATTCGTAATATTTTGTTGTCTAATTTACATTATTGCAAACAAGTGTTATTAAACAACAGTGGTTTCTTAGTCTGTGTTGTTGTGTGAGTGTGTAAGTAATTCGATAGGGATAGGTGGACCTGTCAATCACAAGGACAAGGAATAAAGCATAAAATAGGGCTAAACATGTCCATCTGGCTTTTTCTGGATAATAACAACATGTTTACGTCAATCAATCCAATCATTCAATTCATTGTATGTGTCACATTTAATCATGTAAGACCTAATTATATTGAAATGTTATTCCATCAGTTATTCCAATGCATTAACACAATTTGAAGTAGAATACCAAAGAGAATGAACTTGCATATGCAGTATTTAGTGGACCAATTATGGGACTTTACGATAAAAATAGGGTCATTTAACATTGTATAGCCCAAAAAGTGTATTTTATTTTATTAGACCAAAGAAGTATGAATATTGGGCCCTGCTTTGAGTCTAAACAGTACAGTACTATTAGTGATTGCCAGGGAGTTGCAAAGGAGACAACACATCACATTTTGCATTTATATGTGAATTTAAAACAGGCCTTAATCCGAGGTCACTGAAACAAACTGTCCCAGGATGCTTAGCTTCTCAAAGTGGCTCAGTAGGTCAAGCTAACAGCGCTACGTGGACCTCTTGTGGCTGAAAACAGAATCTGCGTTTAAAGTGCAAAGTCAGAAGAGGAAGTGCATGGTTTCGTTTTTATTTACAGGAAACATGATGTCAATAGATCATAATATTTCTGCTATTAAGATTATATATATGACTTTTGTTCAACAGATAAACACATCTTTAGGTCTGTTGCACAATGCTTACATCCCATGATATTAGACCAGAGCAGGGTGGAGATAAAGAGGAAATGACAGTGTTAAACCAGAGCACGGAAATTACTTTGATTATACTGTCGTTTCAAATCATGTCAAATCAACACACACACAGTCCACACACACTTTATATGTTAATCTGTGGTTAAACCCTTCCTGTCTTTTCCTCTGTCACACCCACACACAACTTCCCTTTTCTCTCTTCTTTCTCTTTCTCTCACACACACAAACAATGACTCTGACTCAGAGTTGTGTTTGTTTCCCGCACAGTGATCATGAGGTCACATGACACAACAGGAAGCATATATTTTCTATCTCTTTAAGAGTCAAAAGAATGGATGTTTGTCAAAAAGATGTCCTCAAATGCTCTCACTTTTATTATTCAACCTTCTAAATAGTTCTTATTTTTAAAGATATCACTTTATATTTACATTGTATCTTATATGAGCAGTTGAATCTGGACAAAATTATATATTTGGCACCATAAAATCATATATTTCACACTCGGCTAGAGGCAAATGTGAATGAATGATTAAGCTAAATTATTTTTAAATTAACTGGCTTCCATGACAGGAAAAGGATAGACAAACACACGCACTGTAGTGTAAAGTGTCTACATTCAAACACACACATTTTAGATGGACAGGACGTTCACTTTAGAGACTTATGAAAACAAATCATTCATTTTTATTAATAAAAAACAAAGGTACATAGAAATTGTGCATGTCACAGCGTGTCTCAGTTTGGCAGGTTGAATGCACAGGAATCATTGACGAAGCTATAGCTAGTTGGAGGATGATTATAAGAATGCAGAGGCATAACCAGTACACCACACACAGAGTTAAATGAATACACATCATCACATTTACATTATGTATCACCATATCAAAAGATAAAACATCATAAAAAGAAAATCAGAACTTCATATTCCTTCAAATAATCATCTAAATATGCTAAAAATAAGACGAAAAAAAGTGACATTTTATAAAACACCCTAAACTTAAACAGGAGGAAACATGTTGCTTTGACCGAGCTATTGATGAAAAAAGTGATGAAAAATAATTAAAAAAGGACATTAAAAACAACAATCAAGAAAGTGTTTAACCTTCATCTGTTACCTTAGTTTAGTCTTAATAAATCAAGATCGTCAAAATCTCAATCAAGTATTCTCTACGGATTTAAACTCTCGCATATTAAGTACCATGAGAATGCAAGTTTTCCTGCTATTGTGGACATGTCTTGTACGTTACTGAGGAAAATCGGTGACACTTTCATATGGATTCACCTCATCAGTGTAATTCATAACAAGCCAATATAGTTAGCAAATTAATAATCCTAGTTATGTTTGTCCAGACATTTCAATGACCAGTATCCCACCACTAGAGGGCGCCTGACCCAACAGTGAGAGAGCCTATGAATGAATGAATGAATGAATACTTGAGAGCCATTTTCCATTTACTGTACACAAATTGCTTTCAATCTCAAAAAAGATTTAAATGTTATCTAATGTAACCTAATCAATCAAATCTATAAAAATACTAAATACTAAAACGTCACAATTCACACTGATGCAAATGCATGGCTCAATATAAAAGCCAATATGGACATGTATTACCATTAGGGTACATTTCTGATAAGGTAATATATGGAGTAATGCTTCTTAGTGCTCCACAGACAACCTTTCTTTTACCCTGAAAACCTGCATCACATTATCATTATTGTAGAAGATGTTAAACAATAAATTATTGTAAATTATAAATACAATGTTTTGCATTGCCAATTGTGTTTGTTGACGTGTGAAGCCCTCTGAGACAAATAGGATTTGTGATTTTGGGCTATATAAATAAACTTGAATTGAATTAATTGTAGTTGGATTTGTATCATAGACAAACAGTTCAAAGTACCTGTACCAGTATTTAATAAAGCCATGTCAGCCATTGTCCTAAAATGGGACCTGAGATGTGAGGAAACCTCTCTAACAAGTCATAATGCTGCTCTAACATTTCAAATATCAACATTTTTGGTCATTGTCTGTGCATGTATCTGCTTACTAAAGCATAAGAAAAGGAGTAATTGTAATAAGGCACATTTAAAAGGACTGGACGTACTTATTGCATTGTTTTTGCTATAGTTTATGAAACAGGTAATGTAAGAAATAGAAGGAAAAAAGTCTAATCTACACACTTTTCCTCCCAGAGCCTCCTTTCTCCTATCTTTGTAGGAAATGTATACTTATTTTAGAACTGTTTTCAGTATGTTGTGAATGTGTGGGAGGAAAAGTACATGTTTGGAAACAAATCAATTAATTTTTCCTTCATTTTATTTCTCTTTCATCTTCATAGAGCATGTGGGCTTCTGTCTGCTGTGTGTGTGTGATTGAGTGTATATGTACTGTGTGTGTGTGTGTGTGTGTGTGTGTGTGTGTGTGTGTGTGTGTGTGTGTGTGTGTGTGTGTGTGTGTGTGTGTGTGTGTGTGTGTGTGTGTGTGTGTGTGTGTGTGTGTGTGTGTGTGTGTGTGTGTGTGTGTGTGTGTGTGTGTTGTATGTGTCATACTTGCCAACCCTCCCGATTTTCGCGGGAGACTCCCGATTTCACTGCCCTCTCCCGGTTTCCTCCCGGGGTCATATTTCTCCCGCATTTCTCCCGATTTCTGACAAAATCAGATTTACACACGACTGTTTCCACTCTGACTTTAATACAGCTACACCATTGTTTGGTTTCCATGGTAACACGTCTCTTTAGTTGCGCGCACAACTCAAAGTCTGAGAGGATGAGGCAGATATTCACAGAAAACAGAACAAGAATCGACAACTACTCTACTCTCTGCTCACTCCTTTCCTGTAAAATACAGGTCCAGCCCACACATATGCTCCATCAAGGACGGTGCTACAGGCCGCAAGGCAGTGCACTTACAACTACAATAAGCATGTTAATGTTAATCTAACAGCTCCGGCGATCCACTAGCACCCCCCCCCCCCCCCCAATTTTGCATTTGAAATGCTCCCGATTTCTGAGGTCTAAAGGTTGGCAAGTATGGTGTGTGTGTGTGTGTGTGTGTGTGTGTGTGTGTGTGTGTGTGTGTGTGTGTGTGTGTGTGTGTGTGTGTGTGTGTGTGTGTGTGTGTGTGTGTGTGTGGCTATATAGGTGCAGGGACCTGCTGTCTTCCAGGTCGGAGCTGAGTAGAGAATTTCTGAGAGTGCCAGCGGGTCTCCTTGTACACAAACCAGGCGTTCCCCGCCCACACGAGCATGTTGAGGTAGCCAAACACCTGGAGAAAAAAAAATAGCGATTTTATTATTATTATTATCAAATTCTAGGGGAAAACAAGACAGCATTTTTGGTATGCGATGGATTTTATATCAATCACAAACAGGAAAGTTTGAGGTCACGTGTGTGTTCATTTTTAACACATTTGTTTTGAACTTGTGACAAAATAAATACAGCAGCAGCGTCAGAGGAAAATCAAAGTGTTGTTGCTCCGTGTCTCATGACTGAGGGTCAGGCTGCTTCTGGTAAATTCTTAAAGACTAGTATTTTAGAAATTGTGGGGTGGACACAAATCCCTGCTAAATGATTTGGTATTTACTGTGGTGAATACAGCTGAAGTTAATACTACTTGATAGGGATGCTCGATTATGGCAAAAATCATAATCTCGATTATTTGGGTCAATAATTGATATCACGATTATTAAAAACGATTATCCATTTACTTTGAAAACATCAATTTATTGGAGAAATATTTTTTGAACAGTATGTTGAACAGTTGATTACCCTGAACTTTAAGTATAATTCAACTGTAAAACCAATTTGAAAAAAAAGTAATTTGAAAATAAAAGTAATAATAAAAAAACAATCGTTTTATTTCGATTACGTTGTTTTCGTAGTCGTTGCAAGCCATAATCGTAATTGCGATTAAAATATGATTAATTGAGCAGCCCTACTACTTAAGATCGGTGACAGAAAAGTCTAAATTATATACCTACATTATATATGTTTTTATAAATTTATATTCAAATAATAATTAAAAATGACATGATACTAAGAATAAATGCATAAAAAAAGAAAAAAAGGGGGGCAGGTAAATAAAATTAAAAAAAGGGGCCATAGCAGATTTTTTGTATTTAATATAAACTGGGACCTTAAAAAATGTGTATAACAATTCCTGGTGTTCTTTCTTGACCTCTTTTACGTTCTGTGTAGTTATGCTATGTATTTTGTAACATGCCATATGCTGACAATCGGATAATCAAGATATCTTTAATGGAAAATAAAAATCTATCCAGCATTACAAAAGGCATATTACATTACACACGTTATAACTGTGTGTAACAACCCTCACCTCTAATTTGAAATGTTTGAAATCCCTCCATCGAAGGTGGTAAATAAACACACTAATCCTTTAAGCTAATCCGTGATAACTCTCACCACAGAGATGTTGAGGGGCCGCATGCTGGCGAACTCTGTGACCTCACAGGTGACGTTGGCCCCACGGCAGACGGCCAGCGTGTTGCTGATGCCCTCAGTGTCCGTGGCATCCTTCACGTTCTGCAGACCCTTCGCCCAGGCCGAGGAACACACCAGCCACAGGAAGACCAGGATGGCTGTGAGCACGAAGTCCTGGAATTAGGAACAGACAGTCAGAAACTAAAGTATGAGATGGACCCTTATTGATCACCGTAGGGAAATTGAGGTGTTAACATGGTTCAGTGAGAACTACACCTGCACACACTAGTCTGTGTTGGATATAGCGTGTGTGTTACATGTTGGGATCAAGGATGTTGCCCCTTGTTTCTGTTGTGTGATTGTGATGTGCTGTATGTGACATGTATGTAGTAACGTGTTCTCTTTTCTCCTTTCGCCTGTATCTTTGTCTTTCATCCTTTTGTTTATAACTAATGCTGTTGATGTATTGTGATTTTAAAAAGGTGTCTATTAACATTTGGCCGGGGACAACAGCTGGAAAATAGCAATGTTAGCTAAAGCTGCCCCATTTACAGTTTTTTGTGACAGTAGATCAATGGGGACTGTCCCGGCGCAACGAGAAACATTGGGGTGTTATGTTCAAATGCCTAACCACTAGAGCAGTGCACCTTGATCTTCTCCCCGCTTTAGATTCGGATGCCTTCTTGCTTTCCCTCAGAAGATTCATTGCCTGTCGAAGCAAGCCAAAGGAAATTCTCTTAGATAGAGGTATCAACTTCCGTGGGGCTGCGAGGGAGCTACAAGACACGTTTGAAGCTCTAGAAACAGAGCTGCAAGAGAAACTCTGTCAATACCAACTCACCTTCAAATTCAACCCTCCTAATTCCCCCCCCCCCCCCTTTGGAGGTGTGTGGGAAAGGGTGATCAGATCAGTCAAGAATGCTCTTCGGGTTGTTGTTGGAAGCCAACCAGTGTCCGAAGAAGTCCTTGCCACTGTACTGGTTGAGGTTGAGGGTATGCTCAACTCAAAACCACTTGGTTACACTTCATCTGATGTAGCTAACCTAGACCCCATCACTCCGAACATGCTGCTGATGGGGTGGCGTGACGCTTCCCTGCCGCAAGTTGCTTACGCACCAATGGGGCGGCGTAGGTGGCGCCAGAGCCAAATAGTGGCTGATCAATTATGGACCCATTTTATCGAGGACTATCTGCTAACCTTGCAATCACGGCAGAAATGGGAAAAGCCATCGGATCACTTGTAACTGGATACGGCTGTTCTTATAATGGATCCACAACTGCCAAGGGCCCAATGGCCAGTAGGGAAGGTTACCAGGCTGCATTCGAGCCCTGACCAGTGTGTCAGGTCAGCTGGCATCCTAGTTCAAGACAGAACTTACACTCGGCCAGCGGCCCGCTTGATATCCCTACCTGAACGGTCTAAGTGAACATTTAATTCATATATTTCACAGCAGCTGAGCTACTGCGGGGGCAGCTGTTGTGAATTCCTTGTGCTGCCCAAACACAGCCCTCTAGAGGGCTAATGGACATTCACCTGCCTCTCACTAAATGCTCCTTATTGGCAAAGTGACAGCAGGTGTGATCCGGACACACTCAGGTGAACACTGATTACTGCTGCAACTTAAAGAGCAGACGGACTAGCAGGAAAGCCTCTCCAGTCCTGCTCTCTCATGCGTCCCTGAGATTTTTGCCAAACCATGAGTTGGGGAAAATAAATGGAACTGAACGGCACTTCCTGACCAGAACTCCTTTATTCAAGACTCTTACTGTAAGTGGTCAACATATTCAAGCCGGCAAAATAACAGTCAAATTAATTTTAACGACACTATAAACAAATAAACTAAACTAAACTCCTGGTATAAAGGACTGTCCGAGGTGCTTAGGTGTGCAAAGATAATAACAATAATAATAATAATACATGTGATTTATATAGCGCTTTTCCTGGTGCTCAAAGTGCTTTGCTACAAGTCTCTCTCACAGCTTGATCCATACTCACAAAGATGGGTCCAAAGTCAGAGTCCTTGTAGACGTGCATGTAGCCCAAATACACCAGCAGAGCCACCATGCTGTACAGGAAGCAGACGACGGCCACGCCCACAAAGAACTCCACGGAGGAGGCGGAGTCTCCCACCATGTGTGTGGTGGTGCCTGATTGGTTACAGAGAGTGGCGTTCCCCTCGATGAGCGGGACCGCGCTCAACCTGGGAACAATACAAGACTGAAGGTTCAAATCACATCCTACTGAATTTGTTAAAAAAAGTCCCCAAAAAGAGATGTGATTCTCACCTGAACGGGTAGTGAAAGTTGGCATCGAGCGTGTCGTTCCTGCCATCGCCGCAGAACAGAGACAAGATGTTCTTCCCTGAGAATCCACTACAGCTTCCAAAAGCAAATATGGCCGTGAGCTGTTTGTGGAGAGAAGAGAGAGAGGGACATTGGAGAGATGGTTAACACTTATGTGAGAAAATTATACACAAATCAAGAAACTCTGAGATCACTATTCCTGGCTTTTTGTGAATATTTCCAATCATTTGGGCTTTGTTAATGCACATAGCATACATTTAGGCAAGGATGAGTTTGTGTTTGACTTGTGGAAGGTCAACCTCTGCTCCTATGGTATAATCATTCTATAAAAAAGGACAACATGTTCCCATTGACACCACAATATTTCCCACAGTTTTTGCATGAAATTATGAATTCTTATCTCACAATTTCAGTCTAGAGCCCTGGCTTCAAAAGTGTAATGTGTACTTTATTCTAATGTATGCCCTATGGGGAAAATACATATTCATAATTGTCTTGGTTTTCACTTCGGTAATTTATCATAGAGCCTTGGACTGTTCGGTGCAATGCTTCCAAAATCAATGTTGTTGCTAATTATTGCCATGTCATAGACCGTGAAAGTATTCCCCAAGCATTTACTATTCAAAAAAGAATTTAAAAAAAGAATTGTGTGTTCCCATATCAAAACAACAGTGGCATTATGTAGACAGACATTAATGTTGATAATGAATGAATATCTGTTAGTGAAGATAAGAACTTGTTTTTTACAGACAATCAAAGGGACTTTTTAAAAAGGGTCAAATGTTAAAAATGTTTTAAATGGAGAGAATAATCAATACAACCCGAACAAATGAATGCAAAAACACTATCTACTATAAATGAAATGGTAAATGTACACCATAAAGATAAGAGATAAGATAAGAGAGATAAGATAAGACTTTATTTATCCCGGAGGAAATTGTTGTGCCAGAGTAACAAAATACAATAAACACAGCAGCAAAAAGAGCAATTAAACATCCACAGACAACATGAAACGTAGAAACATAGAAAGTCACACAATCAATGCAATTATTATTAGCAGTATTTAGTAGTTATAGTGCAAAAATTAAAACGTATTGGCAGTTACGTAATTGCACGTTATCATAGTATTATTAATAATACTAATAATAATAATATGATATAATATTGCACATAGTTATATATATATATATATATATCAGCGACTGTATTGCAGTGATGGAACTTACAGTATATTGCACATAGTGTTGGTGTGGGAGTTCTCAGTGCCCTTTACTTAGGGGTGAAGAGTTAAAGAGTTTGATTGCCACTGGGAGGAAAGACCTCCTGTGGCGCTGTGTGGTGGTTATGGGTGATCTCAGTCTGTGGCTGAAAGTGCTCCGGTAGGAAACCAGTGTGGCATGCAGGGGGTGAGACACGTTGTCCAGAATGCTGAGAAGTTTCCTCAGCATTCTCCCCTCCGACACCATTGCCAACGACTCCTGATCCACTCCCATAAACAACCATGATTGAATTGTTTTCCTTCCTACCGTACATACATGTATTTTTGCACAAAACCGTTTAAAAGTGCCGAAATATGTCACCAGAAGAACTTCCCACCAGAAGAAAGTTGGCAGACTGAATCCCAGCATCAGCAGAAAGAGCCAGAGGGACCAACAGATGGCCGGCATTTCACTCCACTAACAGCTGAAAATAAAACTCACTACTCAACCATTTTTACAAGATAAATCTGTTGCTCTTCTTATTTGTATTCTCTAACACACATGTGTCAAACCCAAGGCCCGGGGGCCAAATCTTGGTGGATTTAATTTCGGCCCGCAGGATAATTTCTAATTACCATTAGATCTGGCCTGCTGGTATATTTCCTCAGCTCAGAGCCTGAGCCCAAACATTGATGAACTTGTACCGGAGATGAGATGCCAAGTATGTGGCTTGAACTAGCATCACCTTCTGCACTTTCTTTCTTGAGACAACAGGGCTTGTTTGGATTTCTCTTTGAGGGGAAATTGTTTTTTTGAAGCTGTTGTTGGCTTGTGGAAAAATGTAATCCTAAGAAATGAGTCCGGAAAAGCTGCAGATAGAGCCATAAGAAATTAATGCAACTGATTATTTCATGTTAAATGTTTAATAGGCAATCATTTAAGCTTTTTTATTTCCAGGTTTAATATTGTATTATAAATGTAAGTAGGAATAACTTGCATAATGATTTAAAGGAAAATCATCGATCAAGTAAGGGGTGGGAAGTAATAAGCATTTGCTTCCTCCTGCTCCCTTTCGGACACATACTATGATTTATTATTAATATGAAGACTTTTTTTGTTGAATATATAAATATTATCATGAATGTGGATAAATACTATATTTTAACAATACGGTATTCTGTTTTTCTTTTAATCTGGTCGAAATAAAGATTGAAATGAAATGAAAAAAATATGTGCAATAAGTTCATTTCAATACGTTTTGCAATAAACATTGAACCAGTCCGGCCCTCGACTAGAACCGATTTGTTTTAATGTTGGCCCACTGTGTATTTGAGTTTGACACCCCTGCTCTAACACAACAACACAGTCTATAACACCCCTTGTTGTTAAATACCAGCTATGTGCAATATATATATATATGCTGTTGATAACTGTGCAATACATACCTGGCTGCTAAATCTTCAGAAATGTTACAGGATGTGTATTTTGTAAATTGTCCATTTATGCTTCTTAGTTAACATTAAGCTGTCTTTGGCTCTTTTCTGCTGTCACACATTTAAATGTCCCCTCTGTGGGTATTCTGATTCTGATTTTGATAATACAAATCTCAAAACAACATCTTTATTTTGCATCATTTTCTATTTGTTTCCCCTGTATTTTCCACATTTGATCATCTGGCATACTGTATGTATTATCAGTTAGAAAACAAATGATTGAGAACGTTCGGTAGATGGTTTCTCTAATAAATAACATCAAAAGTGTCTCTCATAGCTGAACCAATGCTGCCAATCAGCTGTTGAGTTATTTCCCTTAAAGCATCTGATTCAGCGTATAGGCCATGTGACACTAATACCTTCCTTAAAACCGACACATTATACATTCTTGTATGCTGCTAAGCTTAACCCTCAAACTGCAGCAGGCCGCTCATTTTATTCCAGAGTAATGAGCTCACAGACTCCCAGTGGTATCGCTTCGCTCACACTGCAGAGATCCGATCTGTTCTCCTTAAAATGTGTTGACAGTTTTCACACATCTTAGACATGCACAGCTTTAAGTCTCTGCCCGTCATCACACATCCTGGCCGAGCATCTAAGTACAACATACAGCTATTCATACACTGAAAAAAACGGAAACATTAAGTTGAATTAAATGTATTATGCCCACATATTTCTCATGACTGTATTATGTCAGTTGAAAGCAGTAGTTTTAGGGTAAGATTAAAGATCACATGCGAAATACTCACAGAACAGGCATTTTACGCCTTTTGTAATCACGTGTGCTAGGACAGGGGTTCCCAAACTTTGCCATGCCAAGGACCCTCATATAGCATTATCCTCTGGCGGGGACCCCCCTGTTGCAATTTTTTTTTTAAATGATGATTACATTATGATAGAAAATATGACAAATGAATCATACAGCTTAATACATTTTCTTAATATATATTTGTATTAATAATTAATAATCAGTTATTCTTCTAAAAAACGTTTGTATTTATCTTTTGTTTGTCATTCATTACATTGATTGTGTCTTCTGTTATAAACATTCTTAACACAATATTAAACAGTAATATCAACAGTAAACATATTTTTAAAGCATTTCAAAATTGATTTCTGTCTTTATAATATAATTTTGAACAGTAATATGAACAATTAACATATATTTTTAGCATTTTTGAAAGCTACTTAGGCCTTAATAATATTATATATATATTATTCAACAGTAATATTAACAATAAACATATTTATATTCATATATATAAACATCAATATTTGCTACATCCGTGCTCTCATCCAGCTGCAGAGCGAAATATTCACTAGCTCGCACTTGCTCCAAAAGCTGAGCAGATACTCAGTTTCACTCTCAGTAGCGGCAGCTCGATTCTGATTGGCTTGAAGGTCGGTCGTGAGATTTAAAAACAATAAAATATGAATAAATAAAAAATATTAAAAGATTGGCATCAAAGGAGGACATAGATTGATAGATATGCAGTTATTAATAACATCTAAAAAGTAAAAATAAATGTAACTTAAAAAAAAAAAAAAAGATTCCCCTTTCCCTCAAACTTTGCGACCCCCCTGGCACCCCCTGGCGGCCCCCCGGGGGGTCGGGGCCCCCACTTTGAAAAAGACTGTGCTAGGAAACTGGAGGCCGGTTTATATGTAAATCATACAGACAGATTTTTAAATCAACAACAAAAATCCTTTTTTTGGCCACCGGGGGGCAGCACAGTAAGCTTTGAACACATTACTGACCTAATAACGCCTACACAGTTAGATAAGGTGAACTTGCTAGCAAACAGTTGCCAATTTGCCCATCTAACACACACAGTGCAACATTAGCATTCATTTGGAGTGTGTTTCTGAGGTAAGTCTGCAGTAGAATGATATGTTTTGCTCAAGAATAATCAAATCGCTCCCAGAACACATCAAAAGTAGCCCCTTTCTCAGAAAAACCACCAACATGATGGCGAAATTAGGACAACTGAGATTTTGTTCATTAGCGCTTGAATCTGAAGCTTTTCTATAGACAGGAAGTTGATTACCTCGTGACAAATCACTACCTCCCGACATGAAAAGGTAATGTTTTTTGTTTCACGCCTCACATAACAAGGTGACAAAACACATGTAACCGACCACTTCAATTGTGTTGCATCAGCACAACTGTCTCACACATTCTCACTCTTAAAAAATGCTTACGACAGGCCACCCCAACTTTTAGCTTTGAACTTCACTCCGCAAAACCCACATGCACACACACACACTTACTGTACACACACACACACACACACACACACACACACACACACACACACACACACACACACACACACACACACACACACACACACACACACACACACACACACACACACACACACACACACACACACACACACACACACACACACACACACACACACACACACCTCGAGGCCTCTCTCCAGATGTTTCTCCAGATGTCATTGGCTGTCACTTCCTGTGTTTCTGGCTACAAACCCACCGTGAGCTACTTTTCACACACTCTTGTTCCCCTGGTTCTGTCACTAAGGTCATGGATCCTCAGTGTGATTAACTGTACCAGGATGGACCGAGCACACACACCTCGACATTTTTTAAGTCTCTGTTTATATTCTCATTTTAAACAGAGCATAAATCCTAACTGTCCTAATCCTAACCTCTAACAAACACTGTCGGGTATTTGTCAAGTTTCCAATATCACCGTGTAGTCCTAAAACAGGCGACAACTTCTCCATACATGGCGACTTTCAAAGACTGTGGGGCATGGTGATCACTGATTATAAGTCTTTATCTAAGGCGTCCGACACATCTGCAAAACACACAGCCCTAATTTATGGACATTCCAGAAACTAGCAAATAAGATCCTCGGAAGTCTTTACGCATAACTGAGCTGTGACAGCATTAGCAGGTTAGTGAACGTGAAGCAAACAATGAAAAGTACACTGTTTCCCTCTGAGGCCCAATGAAGCCGTTTCTCCCTGTTTTGGCAGAGAGGCCTGGCAATGAGAAATGCCTTGATCATCATTATTCAACATCCTAAGTGAATGGGGCAGTCTTGTCTTGTTTGTTACTTCGACCCAGCTTCCTGTTTACTAATGTGTGGAAGATAATATCGAGGGAGTGTAGAGGCTAAACCACTCTAGTGCCAAGTACACACGCCTCAGAGGTATGCAGGATAAATGGAGAACAAAATGTTGGATTTCAGTCAATACAACCCGCTGGAAAAACCCTCCAATATCATTGACATACTGCTTTTTGGGGGTTTTCCCTTTCCGTTGGTGTGTTATAGGTTTTAGTGCATGTAAATGGTCTGCAACGGCTAAAATCCCTCCAAAGGGATTATTGTAACATAGTGAGATCACTACGTAACACTCAGCTTCTATTGGCTAGCGCTCCAACATATTTTACTTGATAGGTCAAGGGGCGGGACATCTCTAAGTGGTTGACCAATCAGAGCAGACTCTGGTTTCAGACAGAGGGTGAAAAGAGGTGCTGCAGCACAGGCAGTATTTGAAGAATAAAGAGCTTTTTGAATATTAAAGTGTGTAAACATGTAGGGGAACTAAATACAAATATGTACCCTGAACATTTGAATAAAATACACTCTTTAATGTGTTTTAGTCATTGAGTGGGCTGTGTCGCCTGTATTACCACATACGTTCCCAGCATTAAAGCAGAAATGCGGACACACAGTTCATCATCCAGACCTCTGGGGATCACAGATGATGTGTACAGGGTTACCTAAGGCCAACAGAGTGGGACACACAGCTTTGTCCTGAGTCAGGTGACATGTGTGCTGCTCTTTAGCTCGCTATGTGTTTATACTCTGAGAAAACCGAACAGCAGAGAGAGACTGTCGCCCCGCACTGTTCCTCTGACCCAGCTCCCTAAGAGAACCGATTACCGGACTTTCCATTAGAAGCCGCAGCGTGTTTTCTCATTAACCACAAACTGTTTGCTCGAGTGCAGGAGCAGCCAACTGTGCACAGTTACTCAGAGGTAAATTATTGCTGAGGGATGCATTAATCTGTAACTGTGTTGTCTGAAGGGCAGGCCCACGCAGGCTCTAAGTGCACCGGACCTAACTGAGATATACTCACTTTAGCAAAGATTACTTTGTCATACAGTTCATCCACACCATCAATCCATACAATATAAGATGACCCTTTATTGATCCACTGGGGAGGAAATACAGTCGTTGCAGCAGCACAAAGATAACAATAAGATTAAAAGAGAAGTAAATACAAAAATCTATAACTGTATTTCACAAGAAAACGATTTATCTGAATCTATTCTATGAATATATTGAAGATCTGGATTTATTACAAGACAGACAAATAAAGTTAAGTTATACAGGCTATAGCCTATTAAAAAGTGTTAAATATTGTGATAAAGCATATCTAATGCATTGCATAATAAATTATGTTCATTCTTGTGGGAAAAAGTGTACATCTTAAGCTTTATTTATGTAATAAATCACATTAAAGCAGGCTTTTTATTCATTCAGTAAAGTGAATGAGAAAGGGGGAATGTATAAATATGTTTCCTTATTGCATTTTCTTAAAATAAATTCCCTCTCAAACTTCTTACTTTGGAGATGTTTTCCCATAAGTGAGAATCGCCGGGAAAAAGGGAAAATCCAAGGACCTAGAAAATGACTGGACCTCCCTGTCCTCTGGGTATGTCACACACACACACACACACACACTCAGTATATAACTTACCCACTCCACCAGTTTGACGAAGCCCAGCGGCTCCTTCAGCGGGGAAAGGTTTAGTCGAAATCCCGTCATCATGATTTTGCTTTTCGGATCCACAAACTCTTTATCCAGTTGTTCCTAAAGTGTGGATGTGGGTCCAGCAGGGAGGAAAAAGGGGAGTTGTCTGACAAAATGACGTGGTTTTACTGCCGACGCTGCAAGAAATGACCAACCAAACTTTCTTAAAGTAACTTGGGCTCTGAATCAAACTTTTTCCAGGAATACATGTTCTGAGAATACAGTTTTACTTGTCGCAGGAAGTTTTAAAGAACACATTTTAATTCAAAAATAATTAGTTAAGATGGATATTTTTTGCAGTGTAGCGTAAGTGTCTATCGGTCATCTTGGAGATGCGCAAATTACGCTGGCGATGTAGGGGATGAAGCGCGTAAAGTGTGCCAAATTGGGCTTGGCGTTAGAACAAATGTGTGTTAAGTTACAGGAAAGGCTGCATAATGAAAAAGCATGACACTATCTGGCATTTGTGTTCATGCACTAAGCTGAAAAACATGCCAAACTACAAAATGACCTCAGACAACTTTAAATACACGCAGCTACAATGAAATAGCATTCACACAGTAACACCAAAGTAACAACAAGGCACCAGAAGTGTCCTACTGAGTGTTCCTGTGATCCATCCGCCAGAACCCGCAGGCTGCCTCCTCCTTGCTGAGTGAGCAGTCACTGGGACCCGCCTCCTTGGTGCTGACTGGGTCATATGACACACCACCCATTCTCAAAAATGTTTCAACAAAGAAAAAGAAAAAACACAGAGAGCAGCTGAGCCAGACTGACCCAGTTATCATAAAAAAGTGTACTTTCAAAACACAAGGCTCCTTGATGAAGGTGCCATATGTTGATTTCTTGAAACTGCATTTTTTTTAAGGGTAATTATACCTTCAAAAAGGACCCTTTGTATATCAATAACTTACCAAGTTCTTAAAGAAAAGTAAGTGGGGGCAACACTATATATAAATAATAACAGAAAAACTATATTTCCTTTACAACATTTCAAAACAAAGGGGTTGAATATATTCTTACTAGGGATTTTAGCCTTTGCAGACCATTGACATGCACACAAACCTATATAGCACGCTACAGGAGAGGGAAACACACATCCAATTGAATATGGATTATTTAAGATAAATCTTCCAAGACCTGGATTGGATTGATTGAAAGTAAAAGTATACACTTTCAAATGTTTTGTATTCTTTCTATCCGTGATATTGTTCTAATGAGGTTCTATTAAACCTGAAGAAAGTTAAACAATGTCTTCTAAAGCTTTTAAAACGCTTACCAAAGTCTGGAAATAACAACCCTGATGACAATATTTTCACAACAGCAAGCCCCTCAATATATGGAAATGCAATACTTGATATTAAAGAAAAACTGCCACTGTGACTTAAATTGTTGAGAGAGAGCTGATATGATCCTTTTTTCTGTTAATGGAAAAATGAAGGGATGTGCTTTACGACAAAAGCATATCAACATCGATCAGATCATATTTTGAATAAGGGGCTCTACATGTAACACAACATTACAGTAAATGGCTAGCTGGGTCATTCCTAGCATTCGGTGCCATTTAGGTCCCTGCACCACATTATATCATATATTTTGTATTTAAAAAGGTCTAATGCTTATTTTTTAAAAGCTTGGTTTTAAATGTTTATACCCTCTACCATAAAACAATGTTATTTAGCCAGGATATAAAAA
Organism: Notothenia rossii; assembly: GCF_949606895.1. Classification (NCBI taxonomy): domain Eukaryota; kingdom Metazoa; phylum Chordata; class Actinopteri; order Perciformes; family Nototheniidae; genus Notothenia; species Notothenia rossii. The sequence goes on along the minus strand of NC_136908.1, from coordinate 58,987,272 downwards.
ATTCTAAATAATTACTCTGATTTTAGCACAAGTAGGCCAAATTGCTGTGTCCCCAATCATGTTTGCTCAACTTCTGTAACAGATATACAAAAATAAATCAAAGAAACACAAACAAATTCTACATTTTTGAGAGTGTTGTATGACCCTTTTGGTAATATTCCTCACCAAATTGAAAATGTTGTTATTAATTCATTTGTATTGAAAATAAAGTGTGTGTCCCCTGTTTGAATGTCCCCCCTGTTACTCTGATTTGAATCCCGCTGGACACGCCCCTTTACTATTCTACTATTTGTATGACTCAAGAAGAAGAAGGAGGATACGTTTTGAGTGGGAAATAATCTTCAAGAAGCAGAGTGAATACGTTCTTCCTTCAACGTTTTTCTAATGTTTTAAAGAACTTAACTATTGCGGTAAAGCATAAAATGTCCACCCTGTTATGCTCCTTTTTAGTGGAACTGATTATTTGTTTTACATTTAGAAAATATGGTGAATATATCTATCAAATATATGTTTCTGTTGTCACCAAGTGCTAGCTTGATTATCATCACACATGTAGCAATAGCCAAGTTTAGCATAAAATGTCCACCCTGTTACTATTTTTCACAGTAACTGGGGATGGTAAAAAAAAAAAAATAATGTTTAAGCATAGTATCCTGAGCTTGACCAAAATATTTTTCTTATACTTTAACAAGCCATCATTCAGATTACGTTTTTTATTTTCCCTAGCTGAAATGGCACCGAATGCTAGGAATGACCCAGCTAGCATTTCAAGCTAACATTTGAGTGTTTTAATTTAAGGATAACCCATATTGTCTAAATGGGCTTTGGACACATTTTCAGACATTTTAATTAGCAATAACTTGTTGAGACACTAAATATTGGTGACACTTTATTCCACAGCTTCATAAATTCAGAATCATTTACAAGTTTCCTGGAAAGAAACGTGTCATTTGGTACAATCATGGGGAAAATAGAAGCAGGGTTAAATCAGCACACTTCCAATGTAATCATTTCAACAACTGCAAGGCTCCCCTGCAGATTCGATTAACAACAGGTCGGCTAAACATCTTAACATGCAAATGGAAAATGAGCCTACAGACAGGCAAACTATTCAACATGTATGAAAAGAAAAGTTAGATAAGTGAATTAAATATTTTTTTAGGAGGGCTTTTGTACGAGCTTATATACGAGGGACGTTTTTTTTCGTATTATGTTTTACCAAATTACCCTCCTCTTTCCAGAAAATAAATTAAAAATAGATCCCTAAAAAGAAAGAGCCCGATAGTAGCTGACGACAAATAAGCAATAATCTAAACAAACTGTGAACTATATGTTAAATCTATCCTGTACTAAAGGAAATAATATAAATCAACCATTCCAAATTGACAGGGTGGCATCTTTAATCAATGTATTGTTGACAATATAGCAAGTTAAAATATCAGTCGTGTTGGGAGAGAATTTTGGGACAACCGATATACATGTGCGTAAAACAACGACCACATAAAGAAAAAAAAGTATTCACAAACAGTTTGTCAGACACACAAGGCAGGCATTCACACACTTACACACATAAGCACATCGCACTGGCGGTCCAGTAAAGCAGGTTTGGATATTCTTCTGTTGGTAAAAAAATGGTTTTGACAAAAATAATAACAGTATTTGTTGTCTCCTCCCTAACTGCCCCTCTGCTTTCAGTCAAACTAGCTGATGTATGTACAGGTGAGAAGGCAGTATGGCCGCATCGTTTGTAAATATTTACTGGCATTTTTCCGTCCTCGAGTCCTTCATACAAAATAATATTTCTGAGGTAAGAACTGAGACATTATCAAAAAATGTTAAACCAGTTTTACTAAAAAAAAAAAATATTGGAAAAATAAATAACTAGCCCTACTCCAAAACTCACACAACAATGGGAAAAAACCGTTGGAAAAGAAAGGAAACAGTCTGAGGTTGTTTCAATGTACTGCTAACTGTGTTGTGAGAGATGGTGACATCACAGGACTCTTCAAGGTCTTGACAGTGACTGTAAGTGTGTTAGCTCGAGGGGCTAGCATGTAGCAGACTGTGGTAGCAGGTGAAAATATGTGAAGCTATGAATGTAAAGTGGTTAAATCACTGGAAAAAGTGTGGGCCAGAGAATAAAATAATATTACCCACAGCATTAAACATTTAAGCTAGTTAGCTAGCAAACGCCATGCTAGCAGCTCATCGAGACTTAACTTTGAGCTAAATGCTATTGTAAGCATGCTCACAAAGACAATGCTAACATGCTGCTGTTTAGCAGATATGATACATTGATGTATTTATTAAAGATGGAACAATGGACATTCATTAATTTGAGAGCTTTAGACATACAGGCTAATTTTCCTTAGCAGCTAACACTAAACTTGGCAGCTCTACCATGTTCACCATCGTAGTTTAGTAAGTTAGCATGCTAACAACTGCTCATTAGCACAACATAACATTTAAGCTAAAGGGGGAAGTTGTTCATTTTGTTGGAATTTAGAGATACATCCAAGTTTACATTTGAATTTTAATACTAGTTCAACATTACATTTTTACATTTGTAGGCTATGTGTTTATTTTTATTTTTATATATATATGTTTCTAGTTATTGTGCTTTTTGACATTTTTTAATTATTGTTTGATTATTCTACTCCCATTGTGTTATTTCATATTGTAGTTATTGCCTGTACAGCACTTTAGTCAACTGAAGGTTGTTTTAAATGTGCTATATAGATAAATAAAGATTGAGATTGAATTTAGATAAGAAGGAGACACAGCCCAAGACATTTGGTGAAATATTTTTGCTTCTGGTCTGCACTTTAAATCCTCTTACATCTCTTCTCCAGGAAAATCCATTTGCATTACCCAAAGGATATAACAGTCACGACTGTATCGCCACCAGTTTGTCACCAAGCTGCGTCTCCTTTCAGGATAAAAGCTGGACAAAGTAAAAAGGAAAAAGTTCTCCTTCCCCCCGAACACCAAGTTAATTTGCATAATAGGAATACTACACAAACCTATAAAGGAAGAAAATCTCAGCACACACACAGCCGAACCAACATTTAACATACATTTCAGCCGAGGAGCCACATAATCTTTCATATACACATAGTCTCCACTCCAGTGAAGACAATTACAGGTTTTTTTTTACATCAACACTTGGTCTTATACAGCAAAGACTGGATCCAGAGCATTCACCATCGTGAAGACCCAATTTGAACATTAGAATTCAAGTCTTGCGTTGTGATTTTAGTTTGTAAAGATTTTGGCTTCTGAAAAGTGATGGAAAATTAGCTTCTTTTTTCAGATGACCAAATGCTTGAATTCTGTGGTACGAGTAGACCTTCATGATGTGAATGCTCTGTGGTCAACATAATGGCAAGTAGATGATCATTTGTAAACCTTGACAGGTGCACCCATAACATGTTTATTTGGTGAAGTCGGAGTACAAAATATTCAGGCAGTGCTCGATAGATGTTGGCCTTGTATAATCTGGGCTTTAGCTGCTGATGGAAAGCAGAAGACTGGGGAAATGAAATCCTTCATCGCCCGTAGGTACAGTAAGTCTGCCCAATCTTCTACTTCCAACAGCTGTCCGCTAATGTTATCGGTGCACCGTTACATACAATGATCATCATGTTCTTCCTTCACATAAAAGACAAAGCTAAGTAGATTCAGACATGTTTTTTTTAAACAGCTCTGTACACAATAGACGGGGCGCGGTCATTGGTGTGGGATGTGGCTTCACATTTTACTTTCTCTCACCGCCTCTCTGTCTTTTGACTCACCGTGTGTTTACTCCACATGCAGCCGCCAGGAACTCACTTACAATCATCTCTTTTGTCTGACATGAAAATATCCACTTAATGGCGGCGAATCGCATTCTTACATTGGAATATGTCTAGCCTTTCAGTGCAATGTGCTGAAGTTACATTTTGGGCAGCGACGCGTGGGAGTGAAACAACCGTTTGTCTACCCCTCTACATGTCTTGCAGCTCACTGTAACTCGCACACACTTTATTCTCTCCCCCCCCCTACACTGTTGGAGAAACAACAACAGTGTTTGGAACTGAGGGTGAAGACAAGTGAATTTGAAGGGATTTTTGGGATTATTTCAGGGGGTTAGGGGAGGGGGATTTATTAGCAGTGCACGCCACCTCTGAGGTGTCGACGGAGGCCAAAAGGTGACGGGTTCAGGGGAATAGGGAGGGGGAATTTGTTTTTGGGGTTAAAGGTGAATTCTGCACTCAGTGAAATGTTTCGATATCACTGTCCGTGAGCTTGGCATTGTCTCTGACTTCGTCAAATGTGTACGACTTCACCATCTTCCCGTTCTGAAAGACAGTGTGCAGCAGGTCCTGGAGACAAAGAGAGAGGATGAAGGTTAAATGTAAATAAAGAATAGAGAAGGAAAAGAAAGGAGAAACAGAGTGGGGTCGAGAAAAGAGGCAGGTAAGTGTCCGAGAGTTACCGTCGGCATTGAACTCACCACGCCATACTCCTCCAGGTCGCCCTTGCCCTCCTCCAGGGTGACAAAGTCTCCGCCCTGAGTCCGGTGCAGGGACAGACGACCTTTCTTTGACCTCTTGTTGGGGTCCGCCACCGGGTCTTTGAACACATTCACCTATACAGCACAGAAAAATATATATAAATCACATTTGGAAATGCGAGGGAAAGCAAGCAAAGTTCTGTGCTGATTTATAAACGCCAAAGTCAGGAATAAACTTTTACTTTTTTAAAATATTTTGTGGCAAAAGAAAGCTAGCTGCTACATGAAGTAAAGCATCAGTTCTCACCCCCAGTCCGTTAGTGACCACGTAGCTGCATTTGAAGGAGCAGTTGAGCAGATCTCTGGTCAGTTTCTGCAGCAGAGCCCCTCCGGACCCAAAGGAAATATTCTCAATGGACCACCTGTGCTGCTTCATGCCCTCCACAATCTGAGGTAGGAATAAAGTAACATGTAAGAGAAACAACCTCCACCTCCTCGTACATGGCGTCAGTAAGTCAGTAGCATGTTTTCAAACCTCTTGCAGAGTGTTGATATCAACTCCGTCTCCCTGTATGACTCTGATGTAAGGAGGGAGAACCTTATAGCCTTTGGAGTTCTCCTCTGGAGTAAACTTCTTACCCAGGATCTCCAAAACCTGAATCAAGAGAGGTTATAAGAGAGAGAAAAAGTTAGCGTGTTAAATCGAGGTGGTCTTCACAATACTAGAAAGGTATTGCCCTTTCCTGCTGTTAAAAGAGATACAGTTCCTCTTTTATTAGTACAAGTACTCAATAATGACAAATACTTAATTTGGTAATGCAATAACTAGAGATTTCCTGATCCGATCACGTGATCGGGGATCGGAGCCGATCACGTGATTTTCAAAAGATCGGAATTGGGGATCGGATTATTATTTTATTTATTTTTTTTATTCAATGTAACAAAACAAAAATGACCATGTTCAAGTCTTAAAGTCATCCTGAGGCCTTAGTTTTGGTTTCAAATGACACAACATCATGTATGTGTTGCTTCTTTGGGGCTTGTTTTCATAGACCTGGTTGCTTATTTCTCTCAAATCTGGCAACAGAGTGGGCAGGGCGCAGTGTCTAATTGTAGCAGTAAGCTAACGAGTACTGATAAGCTTTAGTTTGTTTTGATCCAATGCTGCACAACTGAACTGATCCAATGCTGCTGTGAAAAAAAGAAGCTATATCCATGTTGGATAGAATATCCAATTTAAATAAAAAAATAACCTTAAGGGACAACTTGAATGCTTTTTTTCTTTTTTCTCTCTTAATGCATTGCATAAAGATCGGATCGGGAAAAATCGGTATCGGCAAATTGTCAAAATCAAATGATCGGAATCGGATCGGGAGCAAAAAAAGGTGATCGGGACATCCCTAGCAATAAGAACAATCTGGCTTTGTAGTCTGAATCAAGATGGCAAACTTTCAGCATTAACATGTCAGCCCTATAGTTCCCTTAATGACCTTTTCACAATAAAAGCTCTAGACCTATATGCTGTATAACACATTTTTAAGAAGCAACTTAAAGAATAGGCGCTTCTAGAAAACAGCTGGGTGCATGTATCTCAGATCTGTGACATGTTAGGTTGTTGAGATATAAACTGAAAATGACAAAGTATGAACAATATGGTGCAAGTGTTCAATATTAACACACCCTTGCATTGACACTGTCTTCATATTTTCAGTTGTTTCCAACCCGTCTACCTTGATATATCTTCTTAATTTAATTTAATTGATATTATCAGGGTATATGCAGGAATCCTGAGGTCAAATGTAATACCTTTTAAGACCTTTTTTAAGACCCTTTCCATACATTTTAAGACCTCATCGCAACTTTGAGTTCTAATCGGTTACATTGGCTACACACTTTACCTCACATTTACTATATTGATTGTAAGATAGCACAACTAAACAGAGTGCAGACAGACTACTGAAGCCTCCTTTCCACATGAACTTCAACCTCTCTGTGAAGGTCAGGTTTAATGCAGTATGCTGCTTTGTTGCTTCTGTACTCTGTGCTCTTTCATTCCACTAAAACTCATCAGAAACCATTAGAAACCAGTATTTGACCAATAAACAAAACAATTGACAAAACTTTGAACTATGAAATATGTTAAACTTTGGTGAGCTTCAGCGGGGTAATGCCATATAGGAGCTCCCTCACAAATGCCCAGGGGTTAAATTGGGCTGGGGCTGTCCGGGGCTAAGCCCTGGCACATAAGACGATGCTCTGACGTAATCACCCTCACACATTTGTCATATGTTTACAAAAAAGGATATATATGTTATGATTTTTCTCGTTCTTAATATAGACTATATTTAGGGTCGATATGTGTTGACTTTACTTTAAAATAGCAGATCTCTGTGACCGGATATAGTTTGGCTTAGACCCCGGCCCCACACGGTAAAACGCATACGCAAGCGCAAAAAAGTCTTGCGTTCACACGCATTCGATTCATTAACGTGTCCGTTCACATTAGACCGTTGGAAATGCTGGAAACGATGTAGTACATATGTCAGGCCTGTAAGTGGCGCTGCTGCCGCCCAAAATACACCAAAAGCAGCGAAGAAGACCCCGGAGCATGGTTGCCATGGTTGCCCTTCTGTTTATTCTCCGCGGTGGACGGCGTGTTCTCCTGCTGTATCTCTCAGGTAGTCCACCAGCAGATGAAAAACACCCACCTCTCCGCCTCTTCCAAGGAACGAGGGGACCGTGCGGCAGTTTCCGTAAAAAAAATGTTCCGCAGGTCAACATGTCCGTTAAAGTTTAAATCTTCCGTACAAAATTAGGAAAGTGCCGGTCAGAGGTCTTCTTTGTTATTTATTGAGCTTTAAGACAAATTGATAACGACTCTGTTCTCTGTATAATAATATAATAATATTTAATAAACGGTGACTGCCTCTCTTTTTCTCCCCCTCTTCTGACAGCCCAGCAGCAGCAGGAGACGTGGGGAGAGGGAGGCGGGCTCTTTCATCGTTATCAGAAAATGATCATATAGGGCACACACGGAGCAGTTGGACCCCCAGAGCGTTGCCTATGCCGGTCTACCCACCTTGGGACCCGTTACCGTAGTCGTTTATTCCCCCCCCCCCCCCCCACACACACACACACACACACAGAGCGGAGCAAGGCAACGAAATATAAAATAATAAGCAGCATTTTACGGCGCGCTATGCATGGGGCCGTCTTGTGGGGTTTCCCGACTTGTCGTTTCAGTAAATTAAAGGGTGTTTCATGTTGTCGTTGCTGTGAACCTTCTTAATACCTTGGAAAATGCCGTTTCATACTTTTTAATAGCCTTAATTTTCGCTTAATTGATTTATCAACTTTTAATACTTTTTAAGACCCCGCGGACACCCTGATTATGCAGGTGTCTTATCAAAGTCATTATTTTGGTATTTTTTTTCAACACTCATTTTAAGATTCTTAGACTAGCTTTGTACCTTCAGAACGGTATCCAGCGGGTTCCCTGAGTCTGGCCGCACCACCAGTGGAGCGTCGGCACTGCGCGCCACGATTAGCGCCCTCAGGTCCTCCCCCCAGATCTTCTCGCAGGCGTTGTAGATGTCGTAGCTGTCGCTGACGATGGACACGGGCACGTTGGGGAACTGCTTGATGATGTGCTCGAAGGCGTCTTTCTCGTGGTCCTTCCCCCACGCTGTGATGGTGCTGCAGAGAGAACGGAAGACTGTCAGTCATTTTTCTTCCCATATCATCGATGAAAATTATATTATATCGTGATTGGTCTTTAAATGAAGAAGAACGTAGAATGAATGAATGGAGACCACTTCACACCATCCATTCAAATATAGAGATGGATTAAGTGAGAGGTTAAACAGCAAAAAAAGTGAATGCCTAGGCAAGTAGTGAAAATTATGAATATCGGAATTTTTATTTACATGTTTACCTGATATGTGTAAGTGGGAAATGAAAATGCTATTTTGATTACATTTTCCCTTTTCTGACATACGACTGAACTGCAACAGGCATTGATCTGATGTTAATACCACAGATCGGCCAGCAGAGGGCAGTGCACTCCAGGTATTACTTTTGGATGACTCTACAGTACAATGAAAATACAATTTGGCTTAGGTGTAGTCACCCACACTATAAAAAAGCCCTATTTTTTGTACTTGTCCATAGAAAAATCAGATCCCAAGACAGTTTCCGTTTTAGGTCCTAAGATAACAAGATATCTGAAAGGCCTGCCAACACCTAAACACGATGAAAGTGCCCGAAATCTAGTTTAAAATCTTTGTTTTGTGATATTCAATGTACGCAGAAGTAATCTCAGGCAATTTTCATTGTGTCAGGATTTACAAAACCTTCTTACAATTTAGTGTCTGATTCAGTTACCTTACAGTGCAGATCTGACCTGAGACACTTTAAAAAATGTATTTTAATGTACATTTCTCAGAGATTCTCCAGTTATCCCTCCAAGGCCCTATGATGCTTTGAAGGTGACACACCTCTTCCCTCTACATCAAGATCAAAGTGGAAATTCACCGCGACCCCTCCCTCTGAGGTAGAAACCACACAGACTTTAAGGAGGTGAGCCATTACATAACGGTTACTATGACAGCTACTGCCACCATCCCACAATGCACTTGTGTGGGGATGCGGGAAGGGTGCGCTGGAGCAGCAGTAACTGCCCTGGTGGCTAGGAAGAAGGGACGAGTGCAAAAGAGATGAAGTGTGTGTGTGTGTGCACAGAAAAGATGGATCAGTGCCAAAAAAACAGCACCAGAGACACGCAAGGGCCAGTGCATGTGCGTCAGGGCAGCAGCCAATGAAAAGCTTCACCTCCAGCCAATCACAGCCCCGCTCACAAAGGGAGGTAGATGAAGCAGATGATTAGTGTGAGGGTGACATAACACCGACCTCAGCCAAATGACGAGTCAATTCTCACTCATTCTGATCAATTCCCTCCGTCAACAGCTTTGGCCGAGAACCAGCTGTGATTTGAAACACGTTTTCCTATCTTGAAAATCAATTTGGCTTGAGGGTGAAAAAGTTATCTCACACGCGGCTCCCAGCCAGGACATGAAGTATCTCAGCAGAGACGAGTCGAGCAGAGTCGCGTACCCCTGCTGTACCCCTGTGCACTCTGGGAGAATGTGAATGCATTATGGCGACCATTAGCATTGTGCACAGGAGTTTGCAGCCTCTGGGGGCTAAGGTTCTGCAAACCTAGCACGTACCCTCAAAAAGATTGGCTTGTCGCCCCTCCCTGAATTACTCAGCTGCTCAACGTCCTCATCATCCCATTACTCAGAACGCTCAACAAACTACTAAAGAGTGGTGAAGGAATGAGTCCTTTACCCGGAAATAAGTAAGTAGTAACAGTTCTACTAATTGCTAACAAGTTGCTAAATGGTGCTACTTAACGTCATCATACCGAACATTGCCCGTTTATTTCAGAAACTTTGATTCTATGTTTTATTCGTCTATGCTCTGGTGTGAGACGATGGAAACAAAGGGATGGTTTCATTCAAATATTCAAGATGGATGTTCCGCATAACTGGTTTAGTAGATACAACTCCCTACTGTGTTGAGGGTCAAGCATTTCTCAAAGGTTATATCCAAGTTAAGGCACATTCTTAACCTTGAAAGCATAAGGGTTGAATGTATCTTTCATACTCCTGAGATCTGCTTTGAATTCTGCTCGACTACTCCTGCACTTCATACTTGTACCTAGAAGCCAAGTTCTTCACAACTAAAATGTATTATAATATTAGTGTTTGGGTTTCCTTTATTCGCCTGACACGGCCGCATTTCATAGAATGAACACACTACTGATGAGCTGATCACCAGTTCTATCACCAAGAGAAAAAAGGTTGCTTGGTCTAATTACCAAAATATTGTAATTTATTGTTTGTTTGACGGTTGTTACACCTGCAGGATTGTCCCTCACTATGTCAATAATGAGGACAATGAGAAGGGGGGGGGTTCAATGTATACGGTTCCCTTATTGCAAAGGTTTACTAGTCCCTGTAACGGCAAGTATATGTCATTGTAACTGGTGAAATGTTAGTGTTAAGCTTTATGAACTGCTACTAGTTAGGGCTGCAACAAACGACTAATTTGATAATCGATTAATCTATCGATTAATGAAACGATTAATCGATTATTCGGATCGTTAAGGTTTTAACTGTACTACTACTTATATCAATACTGCTTATCGATCCGGTCCTTTCAACGATAGTATTAACGGTTCTTTTGACAAGAAATAAGGTAAACTAACTCAACAAATTGTGAACAAAACTAACATTGCTTTTTATTTTAATTAAATGCATAATATTTCACATCAAAAGAAACAACAATGTTTTAACAAATCATATTAAATAATCTGATGACAGAACTGTAAACAGAATAGCTGAAACTTTAACAAAATAACTAATTCAGTTACCTCTAATCATTAACCTATGTTTTTATAACTGTGTTAACTCTGCGTGTTGCTGCTAGCATACATAACACCTGACGTGGAAAGGTTACTCTTGGAAGGGGCTACAGAGCTACTAGAAAGACAGCCGAACCCGGTGCATTCCTCCGTCTGAATGTGGTGCACTTTTGCTAAATGTTTAGACAAATTGCTCGTTTTACCGCCTTTATATGATAAACTGTTATTGCAATTTTGGTAACGAGCATTGTCCACATCGAGACGGATAAAGTTTAACCACACCTCGGAGCGCGTTCTCTTCGCCATCTCCTGCGTGTGTGTGTAAACTGCCCCGCCCCCTCGCAAGCAGGCGGGGGAGAGATCGCTCGTCTGAATTCGGAAGATCGAAAATACATTATAGACGCATTTTGTAGTCATATTGCATATTAGAAACTGAGTTGGCGACACTAAGACTGCGATATAATGTTTATGTAGCAATAATACATAACATATGTTTTTAAATGTCTCCTGTACCCATACAAAAGAGCGATAACGTTGGAGCTTAACGGGGTGTAGAACACATGTGATGACGTCACCAACGAATCGACGACTGAATTAGTTGCCAACTAATTTGGTAATCGATTTTAATCGATTAAGTCGATTAGTTGTTGCACCCCTACTACTAGTAAACCTGAAGCTGAGGGATGTGGCTACGCAAAGAAACACCCAGTCTCCAAGCAGGGACTAAGCTTTAATAAGCATAATAAAATTAAAGTGTGTGTGTGTGTGTGTGTGTGTGTGTGTGTGTGTGTGTGTGTGTGTGTGTGTGTGTGTGTGTGTGTACCTGTGCTCTGCGGCAGGCACTGAGAAGCCAGGCACGGGGTCCTTGGTGCCGTAGTACTTCTTAATGACTCCGATGCCGGCGACCGTGTCTGTGCCCTTGAAGTTCACCAGATGGGCCGAAGCCCCGATGCCCGCAGTCTGCAAAGAGACGGAAGATGGTGTCATGGGGTAAAAGGTTATTTCTATATAATCTCAATTCTAAATGACCTTGAAGCTGGCCGCCGCTGTGGCTGTAAATTGTTGTATGACTGTGTGTGTTCTAAAAATGGTCTGAAACTGTGCCATTATCATTATTTGGTCAGGACTCGCTTGATAAAGATATTTTTAATCTCCATGAGACCTAGCACATTCTATGGATAATCTTTCATTCCCAAAGATATTGATATTGTTATTTTGTATATATTGATTGTTGGGTTTGTTATCTTAATGTGTGCATATGTGTCTGTTGATTGGGTATATAGGATATACATATTTTTATACATATCTGTATATTGTATTTTTGTATTCGGGATTGTTGGAAACGTCCTTTTGATCTCTGTCTGTACACACCAACTAAAAGATTGACAATAAAGTTGACTTTGATCCTGGTTAAATAAAAGATAAAATAAAAAAATATATATAGTTTTTCATTTCACACCATTTTTTAATGCCTCCTAAGATCGAGAAAAATATTTCACAGTCTACTAATACGCTTTTTCCAGAGGTTTGATACATAGCACATTTGTCAAACTACTATTTCCAAAGTCCTCTAGTGTGGAGGAAATATGAAAACCTGCTTAATTCTAACCGTTTATTCTTCAAAATAACTGAGCTCACTTCAGTCCGTCCCATCAGACTGTTCGAAACCATCGAAGCTCAGGACAGTTGACCTTGAGTTAAGACTTTCGAGCTACAGTTTCCGAAGTCAGGAATTCCCGTTCAAGCTTAGGATTATGTTTGTAAAAATGATTTAATGATAAATACAGTGTGAGTGTACCTCCTGTGAGGAGACGCCCCTGTAGCCAAAGTCATGGAGTTTATACGCCAGCTTGTCCAGGTTCCCAGAAGTCTCCAGGAGATACTTGGCGAGGATCTTCTTCTGCTCTCTGGAGTTGGTTGCCACGGTGATGGGGTACCAGATCTGCACCAGGATGGTCTGATGGAGGGAAAGAAGGACAGTCCAGTTTAATTTAATTTCAGGGTGACAGATTACTTTCCGGGCAATTCATCTTAAAGGTCACCTATTACGCAAAATCCTCTTCTTCATGTCTCTTCTACATCAACGTGTGTCCCCTCTTCTCCATGTCTCTTCTACATCAACATGTGTCCCCTCTGTGTAAAGAGATTCTGAAAGTTTCAGGAAAAAAGATTCTCTCTCTTTTTGTCCTGATCCATTTCTATAAAAACCTGCCTGAAAATCGGCTGATCAGATTTTGGCCACGTTATGATGTCATAACGATGTTTTGGCTTGAGTAACCATTAGCCAATCAGCAACCAAAGTAACCCCCCCCTCACCTTATCACCTGAATCTCATCCTAGAGCACCATTGTTATTTTTAACCAAATATCTCTCAGAGGGTTGTGGGGAGGGCCTCCTTATTTTTTATCTAAAGCAGTGCTTCTCAAAGTGTGGTCCGTGAGCGCCCCCTAGTGGTCCGTGAGTATATTGGTAACATTTCACATTTAAAATAAATAAATAAATTTAAGTTTTCCGCACTCTCGCGGGAATATCTCCGCAATGGAGCGAGGTTAAGTTTCACTTTTTATCGCATGATATAGCCCAGCGCAGCACCTTCATCACACATGTTGCCACTTGTTTGTAACATTTTCAGGCGATTTGTAATCTGTTCTAGAAAAACGATGTGTTTTTTGATATTTGTGGAGTTAGGTGGTCCGCGAGTGTTTTTTTATTGGTTAAGTGGTCCTTGGTATGAAAAAGTTTGAGAAACACTGATCTAAAGCAACAGACAGAGAATCAGCACCTTTGAAACAGAAGGGATTATGGGTAATGCTGCAATGATCCGTTTGGTGTTTCGAGCCAAACACTTCAGAGACATGTTTTGTATATATCTGAGAGCTATAATATATTGATGAAAAACAGTGTGATCTTTTATGACTTTTAATTCCTGTGATTATAAATTCATCTCACCTCTTAGACTTAAAACACTTTTCAGAGCCTATTAGGCCGGTTTAATCAAACATTAAACCAGTCAGCATAAGTCGCAGCTGTTTTTCAGCCCTGAACGGACCAGTGAATGTCGGGTCCGATCATCCTGCGAGTATTTAACTCGTCTGAATACCCCAAACTAACGGGCTCAGAGGGATCAGAGGGGGCCGCTCATTCTCTCTGTAAACATACATTCCTCATGTCAACTCTGACCACACTCAAAAAAAGTGGATTATCTTCTCAACGTCCTCCCCACCGGCTTGGAAATCAACAAATAGCAAGCCACATGAATGTGAATGTTATATGCTACAGAAATATGGCCAGGATCCGTTGAATTGTCAGAATATTGGGGTCAGATTATAATTTTTCGGGTTTGATAAGCTAAAAAAGAAAGTAGAAAGAAAGGGAAGTCAAAGAAAACTAGTTCTGCTTAAAAAGTTATTAATGATTGAGAGTCTGAGCTAAACATTTCAGATGTGTGTATCTCACACGGCACTGTCACTTTCATTCATGTACCTTTTGTTATTCATGTTTTATAAGCTTTGAGTGTTTTAAATGCCATTTTATAATATGTTTCTTGATGTCTTTCATTTTTGTAAAGCACTTTGAATTGCCTTGTGTTGAAAGGTGCTGTGTAAATAAACGTTCCTTGTCTTGCGAGTGCTGCACGATATAGAAAAAATACTGCCTTAACAGAATAACATGAGATGTTTTACAATTATTCTTGTTTTATGAATCATTATCTGTATCAGGGCTTCAACATTAATGAAAATGTAACGGAAAAAGCAATTATGGACTCGTGCAATATCCAGATAGCAGTAAGATCAATGTTTGTTAAAAGCTTAATATATAACAATATCACTCTTAATTAAAAGGGCCCATGTCATGCTTTTCTGGTTATCACCCGTCCCCTTGTGTGCTATGAAGGTTTCTCTGCATGTAAACGGTCTGCAGAGTCACAAACTCTCAAAGTACACCCTGTAGTGAGTAAAACTCTAACACAGAAAAGACCTGTCTATGCTGCCCCAGAACGCCTCGTTGGAGATGTCTCTTTTTCTTCCTGGTACTAAGTAACGTAACGACAACCCAAATGGACCAATCCGCGGAGCCGTGAGCACACACACACAGACTCACAGCCAGGCTGCGGGTGTGTGCTCGGGCTGGTTTCGGGCTGGGTTTCGCTGTGTCTCGCAGCCACCAGGAAACCACACCAGTAACCCAGCTCACACTGTCCCCAGCAGCGAGCCCCGCAACGTCCCGCCAACACGGCACCCAGACCCCACGCAGCATTCTCAGCTGTTTGTCATTACTGGGGTCATTTTCTGGTTGCTTACGCCATGGTAACACATAATCACTGATGTTCCGCTGTAACGGTGGTAGACTCATCAGATCAGAGTGGGCGAGCTGACCAATCAGAACACACATGGCTCACAGGGAGAGGGGCAGGAGCTCCAACAAGCCGTTTAGGACAGAGAGTGAATACACATACTATACAGAGATGCTGTATGAGAAACCAATGTGAGTTTGGAACATTGAACAATGTAAATCTATTCTAGTAGACCTCAACAATGGAATTATGATCAGTAGAAATGGCCATGACATGGGACCTTTATTTTGTCACGATAATGTGATGATAATTCCCTCTAAAACTGCAATTAATATCCCAGCTTCGCATTATTACACCAATAATAATTTAAAATTAGATGTATCATGCAGTCCTTCCTTTTGAATTCAGTAAGTGTCTGACCATCTGCGCTTCTTTACATATGTCAACGTCTAATCTAACACAAACGGTACCCTATTAAAAAGAAAATGTTGTCAAAGTAAGCGTCTAATTCAAGGAATGACACCTTACCATGTGTTTGTGGAACGTCATTAGAAGCAGATAAAGAGCTTTACCACCATTTAAGAACCAGGAAGTAGAGATTTCTAAAAACTTCAACTTTTTCAAATTCCTCACTTAACTCTGCCGAAAGCTATGCAGTGTGTTTTCACAGGTCACATGCCTCCTCAGACTTAATCATAATCTAAACTATAAAATCATGTGACTGCGCGCACACACACACACACACACACACACACACACACACACACACACACACACACACACACACACACACACACACACACACACACACACACACACACACACACACACACACACACACACACACACACACACACACACACACACACACACACACACACACACACACACACACACACACACACACACACACACACACACACACACACACACACACACACACACACACACACACACACACACACACACACACACACACACACACACACACACACACACACACACACACACACACACACACACAATATAGTAAAACAAAACATAAACAAACAAATGTAACTGCTCCTCGGTTAAATTTAATAATCTCTTTGAATTCAACTGCGTGCTACATTTCTACAATATTAAAAATAGAGTTTTAGATCATCCAGTGATATTTTATCGGGGGGTTATTTCTCTAAAGGTTACCATGGGGCAGTGATACGGTAAAAACCACACTCAGGAGGAATGTTTGCACACAAACACGTGCCAACACAACTTCTCAGTCAATGTCCCATAACAAAATGGAGGGAGATAAGGGACGAGAAGCGGGTGAGAATAAGAGGGGTAAAAGATCCAGAGAGACGTATAAAAAAAAAATGACAAGAAAATGAAATTAAAAGAAGGAGCGACAGCAAAAGCAAAAGGGGAGAAACAACCTAAGTGGACCGGGCTAAAGGCTACGGCTAATTTTACATCAACTATGAAGAATGAGTGTGTGTGAATGAATGTATTTATATCAGCTGTGGAGATTGTGTGTGTGTGTGTGTGTGTGTGTGTGTGTGTGTGTGTGTGTGTGTGTGTGGTAATTGTGCTCGTGACTGTATTGAAGCCCTTTCACTGGTGTATTTAGTCTTTATAGCAGGGGTGGGGAACCTCCGGCCCCCGGGCCGTATACGGCCTGCGAGACCATTTGCTACGGCCCTCGAGGTGATTTATAAACACACGCAAAAAAGAAAAAAATTAAAGAAATCTAGACCGCAAACAAATTAAACAAGCGAGTGCCTGTTTTTCCTGGCCACGGTCAGGGTCCTTGAACACAACACGAGCCTAACGTGTCATCACGTGGTATATGTCTCGTCTGACAGGGGTGCAGTTCTTCTGACGGAGAGCACCAGAGCGTCGTACCCATAAGGAGCCGGACACATGCCACAGTATTTGCGTGGCTGTGTCTTTAGTTGAAAGCCCAGTGGCGATCTGTTCATCTGTCATACTGATCATACAGTCAATAACTTTGTTGTTATTAGCATCTGGTTAGCTAGCTATGCTAACGAATATAAGAAGCTTTTGATCCAACCAGTGAGGTAAAGGCACATCTTTATATGATCATTATAGTTATAGAAAAACAAGATAATAAAGTAAACTGGTATAAAATACAATATGACAGTAAAACATTTTTTTTATTAATAAACAAGAATACAGTTTGAAAGAGGAGTGATTTGTAAAATATCCATAAAGAAAAATAAATCTGCTCACAGTTCCGTTTCATATGGGTGTTGAGAGATGTATCCATAGATCTCCTAATGTTGCTCTCAAAGTGCACCAGATTGATGCTTTTAACTTCAACATTTAAAAAAAAATCTCGGGGGAGCATGCCCCCCGGACCCCAGTGGAGGAGGTGAGGACCCCCCTAGAGGAGGTTAGGTCCCCCCCACTTAAATCAGTCCACATGGATAGGAAACTAAATACTTTTGCACACATCTTGTGTCCAAACCTTTCTGTTTTGGTGGTCATGCCACAACCGTGCACGTGAATGCATGCACGAGTCATGGTGAGATATCTGGATTAAGAGGTTGCTTTTTCTTTGCACGGCATGAAAGAAAGGCGAAATGAATGGGCTGTGATTTTAGTATTTTTAAGCAGAGGTCAATCATTTGTACGGCCCTCGGAGGATGTTGAAAAAGTTGAAATGGCCCTTGAGAGGAAAAAGTTCCCCGCCCCTGCTTTATAGCTTGGTCTATGTGTATGAACGTATAGGTCAAAAATATGTCTGGAAGCACAGGGCTACTTCACTGAAAAAGATTTGACAGAAGATAGACTTATCAAAGACCCATATGTATAACTCACAAGTGTTCCTTTGTATGCTTTCTTTTTGCATCAATGGATGGCAACAAAGACGGCTTCTTCTTCATCATCTTCTGAGAAAACCATCAGGCTCCACATGATATTTATGAATGGAGTGAGAGAGAGAGAGAGAGAGAGACCGAGAGGGAGGCAGAATGGAGATATTGCAGCTTACGGTAAATGACTTTAGCTGCAACGAGTCATTGAGGACAGTCGGTTCATGCAGCATTAAGTGCAGAAGATCTTCGTCT
This sequence comes from Notothenia rossii, assembly GCF_949606895.1. Classification (NCBI taxonomy): domain Eukaryota; kingdom Metazoa; phylum Chordata; class Actinopteri; order Perciformes; family Nototheniidae; genus Notothenia; species Notothenia rossii. The sequence continues at coordinate 58,968,985 of NC_136908.1, read as the reverse complement.
CGGGAAGGACTCAATGTAATAAACTCAGCGCTGAGGAAGCTGCACCCGGCACCAGTCTGCCTACTTCAAATCACTAAAAGCTTTTTAACAGCTGTACCCTTTCTGACAAAAAAAAAACCCCACCGACGTTATGTTGTTGATATATTTGAAACATGTTTCGCCACGACAGATGATCACAGGTGGTTATATTCACTTATGGCATCTGATACCTCATTTGACATTTTGTGAGACATGCGGTTCAGCTTTCTTGCCAATAATGGGATTAAGGAGGCCCTATTTTGCTTTTAGGGGTTTCGCTTTCATGTACTGCGTTTCATGTAAATGGTCTGCAATGGCTGGAATCCCAAAGTGGGACATCTCTATAGGCCTGTCGCGATAAGCAATTAATTGACTTCGATAAATACAAATGAACTCGATAACTTTTCTGACTTCGATGAATTGCCGTTTACATGCGTGTTTGTTTACATAAGGATGTGACCAGCATTTTAGCCAGGCGTGCCCGACGCGCTGTGAGGGGCGGGGCTCACACAAAGCCAGGTCGGGACACTACGTGGTGCAACAGCGTAGCAGCCAAATGAATAATACAGAGACAAGCAGGAGACAACGTGTGACTTACGCGAGGGGAATTTGAAGTTAAATGGAATTGGTTGCAAAACCTAATCCCAAATCTCCGGTGTGGGAATATTTTGGATTTAAGCCAAATCAACGAGGCGAACCTACGGACTTGAATGAGCCGGTATGTCGCATTTGTTTTCAAAAGCTAGCGATACGACCGAGCTTAAACTGCACCTGAAACACAACCACCCCATTCCGTTTTCAACCAGCCCCCACCTTCCCGACTTTATTTATTTTTAAAAACATTTTTTACTACTGCATTTTCACAAATGCAATTGCGTGTTTTGGCCACAAGAGAGCTCTGTTTTCCAGCCTGAGTCTTTTTAATTTATTGTTTTGGTTGTGTGTGATTTATTTAATTAATCTTTTATAATTTAATTGATTTGTTTTATTTAAATATTATTTCACATTTCATTTGCAATGTTGAATGTTCAATAAAAAGGGATGTACTTGAATTATTAATATATTATATCAGTGGGCTAAAATGGTCTTACAACGGTGCCGACAATATAATCGGGAAAATGTATCGTTCAACAAAATGAATTATCTTGAAAGGCCTACATCTCTTAGCAGTTAGTCAATCACAACAGAGCCAGCCAGCTAACCAATCAGAGCAGACTGGGCTCTGGTTTCAGACAGAGGGTGAAAAGAGGCAGTATGAGAAACATAAAGAGCTTTTTGAACATTAAAGCTTGGAGACATGTCACAGTAGAGGGACAACATACAGATATGAACCTGAAGATGTGCATTATATGTCCTTTTTAACTGCACCGGAGCAGCTTCTGTAAAATATATAAGCCTACATTTTTAACCAACTGGTCCTTCCTCTCTTAAACGGCCTTTAATTTAATTAAAAAGTGAACAAAGTTGAAACACATTCCTTAAACTTCCATGTTCAGGGTGATTTCGAAGCCTCAGAGAACAGAACATTGTTCGAGTCAAGGCGATGATTTAAGACTGAAATTATTTGGATATATGGATTTGTTCTGCAGTTACAGTCCATCTCTAAGCGGTAGTTAAGCAATAAGCCATGGCGGTGAGATTTAAGAGGAGATACTGTAAGAGGTGTCGTTGGGCGCGCTGCCAAGCTAAATAGTTTACAGCTTTTATAAAACTGTTAACTCTCCATTGTGATAAAAAGGGCAGTATTTAGTCTTAAATGGATAATCAAATAAAGATAACCATTAAATCACACTGAGATGTCTAGCAATGAAGTTCCAATGGCAATTTAAGGAGAACATTAAAGTCTCAACTGTTATATGAGGCCAGAAGAGTCAAGTCAGATTTATAGCTTGTGTGGTTCTAGTTTTAAAAACACTGAATTAGACCCCTCCCAGCCCGATGCACTTTCCCTTATTGACTTAGGCGTCTTCTCAGGACCTAAGATAAACAAGAGGACGGACAAAACAAACGTACCTCCACCCAGTTGGTGAGCCAGTAGCATTCAGGGTCCGTGCTCTCCACCGTGAACAGGACGTTGCCCCGAGGGATGACACTCCCCTCGGGCACTGCCTTGATCTCAATGGGCAGGTGGCCGTCGTATTTCTGTAATCACACACACACACAAATAGCCCATTCAGAATCAGGTGTACACTGGTAGGTCTAGGATGGGTTAAATCAGGGGTGTCAAACTCAAGGCCCGGGAGCCAAATCCGGCCTGTGACCTCATGTTATGTGGCCCCATAAGAGCTTGCAAAGAATACAATATGTTTATTATACGGTTACATGCCGATTTACAGAAGCAATTTGCTTATAAACTACATGTCCCACAATGCATCTCAAATTTGACTTTTTTTTCTCAGAAACTGACTTTTTTCTTAGAATTGTTTTTGTAAATGTTAAAAAGAAAATCACTTGTTTTTTTCAAAATTTCACTTTATTTTATTTTGGCTTTTTTTTAAAAATCATTTTCTGACATTCTCACTGAAGAGACTTGCAATTATTTGCCCTAGACTTCTGCTTTCAGACGTTGTTAATTATGAAGTCATTACCCTATCTGATAATAATCCAATGCAGAGGCAATGAAGTAATATAATACATTATTTTATATATACATATTTATATATGTATTTTTATATCGTCTTAAAGTTACAACCGGCCCTTTGAGTGCAACCATAATGCTGATGTGGCCCGCGATTAAATTGAGTTTGACTCCCCTAGGTTAAATTAAGTGAAGTGAAGTTTCATTTCGTGATTTGGTTCAGATATGTTGATGCAGAAAGCCTAAAAAAAGGAAAGTGACACATTTGGAGGCGAATTCTGGTGAGATTCAAACTATTCTGTGGAAAGGCAGTGAGATCAGGCCAGATATAGATACTTCCTGCATTTTAAACCCTGTTCAAAGCAAATGTGGTGTCGCATTTCACACTTAATAATAATAATAATAATAATAATAATACATTTGATCACTGTGATAAAAAGGAAATAAAATAAAATATAAAAAGTTGAATTAAAATATTAAAACAGCATTATTCACAAATTAAAAGCCAGTCTGAAGAGGTGTGTTTTGGTCAGTGCTTTGAAGGTGGGGGGGGGGGGGGGGGGGGTCGGTGTGCAAAATGTGTGCAATGGGTAAAATAAACTAAATCTAGAGGTAGCAGATATTTGTCTGCTTAAAATGGTCCGGTATAAGTTGGTTCAAAGCTGATCATAATGATGTGATCTGTGAGAAATGATTACAATGTGATTCAGCAATATGTCAAGCAGTGACAAAAGGAGTGTAATTTAGAGGTGATTAACACTTCACCTCTCTTGAGAGAAGGCTTTGTCAGTACAGCTCTGTGCTCTCTCCAAGGTGCTGAAACAGTTCCTCTCAATAACCAGAAATATGTAAAGCACATTTTCTCTGGAAATGAATCAGTCTTTTAATAAATTAATCTGACTTTAATCTCCAACTAGTTCTTCTTGTCTCTCCCTCTATGGAAATCCACAGCACTAAATGTGGTTCTCTTTGTGACGGCTTTTATTACACATGCAGAACATATTTCTAAAAGACTATTAGCCACCCTCTGGAAACTTCCGCTTTGTGTATTTATAGCCGCACTTTGCTGCTGCATACTGTGTCTCTTATGACAGTAATCTGATTACAAGCTTGCTGCATTATGTGTGTCGTGACTGTGTGAGTTTACATGTCCGACAGACCGTTAGCCCTCAGTATGTGCAAACATTAAAGGTCCCCTATTATACTGTTTCTCATCAATATATTATAGGTCTCAGATATATACAAAACATGTCTCTGAAGTGATTGGCTGAAACACCAAACAGATCATTGTAGCATTACCCATAATCCCCTCTGTTTCAGCCCTGTTTCCAAAGTGCTGATTCTCTGTCTGTTACTTTAGATGAAAATAAGGAGCCCCTCCCCACGCCCCTCTGAGAGATTTGGTTACAAAGAACACAATGGTGCTCTAGGAGGAGATTCAGGTGATAAAGTGGGGGGGGGGTTACCTTGGTTGGTGATTGGCTAATGGTTGCATGAGCAAAAAAAACATTATGACATCATAAAGTGGCCAAAATCAGATCAGCTCATTTTCAGACAGGTTTTTAAAGAAATGGATCAGGACAAAAAGAGAGAGAATCTTTGTTCCTGAAACTTTCAGAGTCTCTTTCCACAGAGGGGACACATGTTGATGTAGAAGAGACATGAAGAAGAGGGGACACATGTTGATGTAGAAGAGACATGAAGAAGAGGGGACACATGTTGATGTAGAAGAGACATGAGGAAGAGGGGACACATGTTGATGAAGAAGAGACATGAAGAAGAGGGGACACATGTTGATGTAGAAGAGACATGAAGAAGAGGGGACACATGTTGATGTAGAAGAGACATGAAGAAGAGGGGACACATGTTGATGTAGAAGAGACATGAAGAAGAGGGGACACATGTTGATGTAGAAGAGACATGAAGAAGAGGGGACACATGTTGATGTAGAAGAGACATGAAGAAGAGGGGACACATGTTGATGTAGAAGAGACATGAAGAAGAGGGGACACATGTTGATGTAGAAGAGACATGAAGAAGAGGGGACACATGTTGATGTAGAAGAGACATGAAGAAGAGGGGACACATGTTGATGTAGAAGAGACATGAAGAAGAGGGGACACATGTCGATGTAGAAGAGACATGAAGAAGAGGGGACACATGTTGATGTAGAAGAGACATGAAGAAGAGGGGGACACATGTTGATGTATAAGACACATGAAGAAGAGGGGACACATGTTGATGTAGAAGAGACATGAAGAAGAGGGGACACATGTCGATGTAGAAGAGACATGAAGAAGAGGGGACACATGTCGATGAAGAAGAGACATGGAGAAGAGGGGGACACATGTTGATGTAGAAGAGACATGGAGAAGAGGGGACACATGTTGATGTAGAAGAGACATGAAGAAGAGGGGACACATGTTGATGTAGAAGAGACATGAAGAAGAGGGGACACATGTTGATGTAGAAGAGACATGGAGAAGAGGGGACACATGTTGATGTAGAAGAGACATGAAGAAGAGGGGACACATGTTGATGTAGAAGAGACATGGAGAAGAGGGGACACATGTTGATGTAGAAGAGACATGAAGAAGAGGGGACACATGTTGATGTAGAAGAGACATGAAGAAGAGGGGACACATGTTGATGTAGAAGAGACATGAAGAAGTGGGGACACATGTTGATGTAGAAGAGACATGAAGAAGATGGGACACATGTTGATGTAGAAGAGACATGAAGAAGAGGGGACACATGTTGATGTAGTAGAGACATGAAGAAGTGGATTTTGCATAATAGGGGACCTTTAAAGTGAACTAGCACCACAGTATAATTATCTAGTTTCAACGTTCCGCTCCATAAACCTGTGAAATACTTTCCTGTGGAATCTCACTAATATGCACGACAACTCGTTACTAGTGTTATGTTGAAACAAAGATGTGTCGGTGCAGTCTCTTACCTCCAAGATGTAGTTCCAGCCCTTCTCGTTGAAAACATCATCCTGGAAGTGTTCCCTGTAAACCTCTTTCGCCTCCTGGATTTTCTCTGGGGTCACGACCTTTCCTGGAGAGGAGGAAGGGCAAAGAGAGAGAGAGAGAGAGGGGGGAGGTTCAGAAAGCGATAGAGTGAAGGGACTGGAACGCTCTGTCGTAATGAAATTAGAGCTTTTTATGCTAAAAAGGCCTCTTTATTCAAACACACAAATGTACCTCCTTTCAAGTTTTTGGACCATGGAAACGGTTGCACACACACAACAAACCAAAACAGAGACAAATATAAACGAAGCTTGATATTGTTGTATTAAAGGCAAACAGCTAGCATGGCTCTGTTCAAAGCTAATAGAGAGGCCAAGTCCCGCCCTTCTACTTCCGACCCATGGGACCTTATTTCGGAAAAAGTATGTATTGAAGTGGAGAGAGAAAGATTATCTCTCGATCCCGTTTGAATTGTGCCACGAATTCTAAGGGGAAGCACGATGGTGCCTTTTAATTTCAATTTCTGACTTTGTGTTTCTTCACCTCTTACTCGCTTAATGTTTAGGAGAGTGCATTTACGTTGTGCCTCTCTTCCTGTTTCTGGCTGTTCTTTTCATACCCTTGTTTCTCAGAGAAGAGAAGAAATACTATTCTAAAAAGGAGTTGATACATGGTGTCTCTTCACTTGTACACTTGAGGGGTCAGAGTTCATATGGTGGAGGGATTCCATGAGCGGTATGCGCCGGCCCGTGCCTTTACCTTGGACTTCTAGTAGAACTGCTCGGGTCTTGATAGATTGAGTGGGGAAGTTCAGGAGATCTTTTCTTAAATGATGAAACATATGATGTTTGTCAATCTTAAAAAAGAATTTCCACGTCAAAAAAGTCAGTTTGTCGTAAAACTGTTGAAATATAAGACTATGAAAAATACGCAAATAGAAAGACTACAAATCCCAGAGTCCCGGTCCCGCATGCTGGCTCTAAGGAACTGACTAACTCCCCTTGTGTGTATGTACAGCTCTCGAAATGCCCAGACTTGGAGTGATTTTCACCTCTTTTAATACTTTTCACCTCATTCTGAAAGAAAGAAGTGAAATGTGCCAACGTGACGGCCATCTTGGTGTGTGGTGCGAGACGGGAGATGTAGTTCATTGAGCGGTTTCACACAAAAAAAAGTGTTACTTCACAGTTTTACGACACATTTTAATTTTTTTGACTTGCAAAATTATCTTTTAAATTGACAAACATCATATGTGTTTTTCGTGGCACAATTCAAACGGGATCAAAAGATAATCTTTCTCTCTCCATTGACTTCAATACATACATTTTCCGAAGTAAGGTCCCATGGAGGTCCCCCGGAAAGGGAGGGACTTCGCCTCTTTAATAATAATAATAATAATAATGTCTCTTCTGTTGTGTCTTAAATCATGGTGATAGTAGGGGGATGTCTGCAGGACTCATGCCTTTTGTTGGTTGCCTGGCAACATCAAAGATAAAATGAGAGAGTGAATAAAAACCTTAAAAAAAGAAACGATGGTTTTCCCTTAAAGTAAAACATCTCTTGATGACGTTTCTTTAAAATGTTTTGGTAAACAGGTTCCTTTTTCCTACTTCTACGTTTCCTCCTGCACCTTCACTAAAGTACAGTGACAGAAGATTAAAATGCACTCCATGTTTCAGTCACGATGCACCCTTTTGGGTCCATAAGCAGGAGGATCGGGGATCTAACGGCCGTGCTCCTCATTGAGCTGTGAGGGACGCCGTGTGCAGACAGCTGGTGTTTCTGCCTCGTACGGTGGAGAGCAGCTGTGCTTTTGTCTCCCTCTCGCTCTGTTCTGCCCGTTTCCCCCGCACCTCTGCTACCGCACCGTGAAATCCTCTTAAGAGACAGGAGGGGGGGGGGGGGGGGGGGGGGGGGAGTCTCAGTCTCAGTCTCTCTCTCAGTCACTCTCTCTCTCTCTCAGTCTCTCTCTCTCTTTCTCTCTCTCCCTCTCTCTCTCTCCCCTTCTCTCTCTCTCCCTCCCTCTCTCTCTCCCTCTCCCCTCGGGATGACGCCGACAAACATCCACCTTTACAAACTAGATAATTGCAGCGCTGCATTATACTCGCTTATCGCTTCCTTCTTAACCGGCTGGCTCTGTGCTGCTAATCGTCCTGAAGCACCTTCTTGTAAAAAGGAGTGTCTCTGCAGGCCACAATAGAAAAGCACCGGCCATGTTGAAGTGTCCTCAAGCAATGCACTGAATCTAGAGCGGTTCTGCAGATGACCTTCCCCCATACTACTTGTGACCTTGTCCTGGAGAAAGTGCTCCCACGGAGACAAATAGCACATCATAAAAGGCTTTTGGTATGTGGCCTGGTTGTAAAGGGAGACTCACTGGACAACAGCAGGACAGACTTGTTTAGTTGACTGGAAGCACATTTCTATTAGCACAAACATGAAGAATCATTAAAAGCTGCAAAGTCATTCAATCTGGCTTCAGCGGCTGTTGCTCAAGGGGTAACTAAGTATGCAGCGTGTGGTGATGTCTGCAAATCAGAGGGTGAGCAGCTCGATCTGACAACATGTGAAACTTCATCACAAAACAGGCGGAAGTTTTTAGAAGCATCATTTCATTGTAAACCGAGACTGACCTTTCAGGTATTTGTTGAGGATGTACTGTAGGCCGTAGAAGACGGTTTTGTCATATTTGACTTTTCTGCTTTTGGTGGGATCGGTCCTCCGCTCACGGCACTCGAAGTAGGAGTACACTTTACTCGTGTTGGGGGGGTACTGTTTGTAATGCGTGACCTGCAGAGACAAAGAAAACATATAGGGGATTAGACAGATTATTTTAGCAGTTTAAAATAAGCAAACTTGTTTAAAATATTTAGATTTTTATATCATTGCTTAAATGTTTTCCCCATTATTAGGGGTTTGTTTGGGGAGTTTTTTCCTATCTACTGGAAGGGTCGAAAAGGATGAATTTTTAAGTCCCTTGAAGAAATGTTCTAACTGAGCCTAAATAAATAAAATGATCTTGACAGTTACCGGAATAACATGCTTTGCTTATGCACTCAAATAAGCTCATGTAGGTAAAGAAGTGTGAAAATGAAGACACAGCACACGTGTATTCCCTGAACTGTATGGAGGTTTTGAGTCATCCACGGCTTGTTAAATCTTGACACCTCAATAAACAGTACCGTAGTTTCAGAGTTTCACAATGTATAAATACTGATACAGATACGCCTTTCAGGGGAAGTGTTGAAACCCTTTATGTCAATTCTCAAACACCTTCAAGATCACATAGCCTAGCATAGCTTTAAGACCCCATTTACACAGGAGTGCAAACGCAAACGAACCGAATTCGTTATCAAAAGAGTTTTCCGTTCACACGCATTCGGCTCATTTAACGTGTCCGTTCACACGGGACCACTGGAAACGCTGTAGTACATATGCCGGGCCTGTAAGTGGCGCTGTACTTCTGCCACAAAATACACCAAAAGCAGCGAAGAAGACCCCCGAGCATGGTTGCCTTTCTGTTTATGACCCGCAGTAGATTTAGCAACATGTCGTTCATGTAATTCTCCATGTCCAATTGTTGCTGATGGTTGTGGTAGAGGAGCTACTGACAGTAGCTACTGAACATGCTACAGCAGTGAGCAGCAGAGGTGGTTTTTCATCGTTATTAGGAAATGACCGTATAGGACGTACACACGGAGCCGTTTGGCCCCCCAGAGCGTTCCGTTTGCAGATCTATCTACCTTGGGACCCGTTATGGTTTGCAGGGTCCGTTTCCGCGGTTCCGTTACGGCCTCGTGTGAACGAACGGGCTATACGCGAGAGAAAGGTAGCAGATACAACCCGTTTTGTTCTTGTGTAAACACTGCCTAAAGCTGCTAGATAACATGGAGTAGTATGAAATGCAAATATAAGTCTTATCACATATTGATGTCGGACGACGCAGCAGTTTTGGAATGAATACGCAACAACGAAACATATTTTCAAAGACTTCGAATTCCTTTCAATTACAACAGACAGCTATTCACGGTCACAACTCAAGGATCCCGGAGCAAAGACGTTTTTGTTTATTTTATCAGTGTTTAGAGCTCTAGTTCAACAAAACACCCATCAATCAATATATTGTGTTAAGTCAAACAAGACTAAATGTCTTTTCCCACGCATTTACTATTATTCCCTTACCACAATCAGTGGTGTGTGCTTCTAGTGATCTGCTTATCTACTGACAGACAGAATAAAGTGTGTAAGACATGCCCAGGCTTGTTCCTCACTCGATGAGTGGGGGGAAGTGTACCACACAGAGAGGAGAAGATAGTCAGCTGGAGCCATCTGGTCGAGAATTCAATCCAAAATGAACCCAGGGATTTCCACTGAGAACACCGGGGCATCTCAGGGTCAACTTCCAGAAATAAGGTCCACAGATTGATGGGGACGGCTACAGATAACTGACTTATTTTGTAATGGGATCTTTCAGACTGATCTGCTTTCAATAGTTTACCTGCAATAGATTTAGAATCAGAGACGGCAAGGACTCAATCTTTCTATGTGATAAGCTGAATTCAGTGGACATTAAACGTACATCTTACAGTCGCATCTAGGGAATTATACTTTTCTCACTTATTCTCACCGCATTCACTACAAACTCCTGGTCCTCACCTACAAAGCCCTCCACCATCTGGGCCCCCCCCTACCTCACTGACCTCCTCATCCTCTACCAACCACCCCGGTCCTTCAGATCCACCTCAGCCGGTTTGCTCTCAATCCCCAAGGCCAAACTCCGGAGGTTCGGGGACAGAGCCTTCTCTGTGGCAGCCCCGAAGCTCTGGAACTCCCTCCCCCAAGACCTCCGTGAGTCTGATTCCCTCACCCTGTTCCAGTCCCGTCTCAAAACCCACCTCTTCAACTCTGCTTATCCTTAAACCCGCCCCTCCCCCCTCTGAACCAACAACCTCCTGACTGCTTTTCTGTTTTTGTTTTTGTTTGTGTTTTTGTTTGTGTTTGTGTTCTTGTTTTGTTTGTCGACCTTACTCATAATTTAAAGCGTCTTTGGGTCTAGAAAAGCGCTATATAAATCCCATTTATTATTATACTTAATAGAAATGATAAAGGAGGACATAAAAGATCAAACAAGGGTTAACATAAGTCATGGGTTTGCTCTAACCTTGGTAAATACTTCATTCATGTCGCAAGCACAGGAAAAGTATAGATCACAATCTAGAAAAGTAGGCATTCGAGGATCAAAATAGTTATTTCCTAGTTGGGCAAGAAGTTTGAATTAAATGTCAATGAACGACTCAGTTTCTTTGACCCCTGTCTCTGTCCTTTCGTGGACTCAAAATAGAGTTAAGTGTCACACAACTTGACACTGTGCCTGACACATGCCAATGGAGATACACAAACACACACAATATGTAACCATGTCTAGTTTGCAAGCTGCACTATCCAGACCTCTTCATGCATTATCTTATAATCACCATTTTCTGATCGTCTTCAATAAATCTCTGTGATTAAACTCGGTTTCACTTTCCTTCTCATTACGCAACATTATAGCATCATCAAAAAATGGGAAATTATGTAATAAGAAGGAAGGTGAAACGTAGTTGATATTGAATCACACTGTCTTGGTCATAGGGTTTTATTGAAGCTGCACAAATTAATATTCAATGTTTTAGCTGTGACTTTACTTTTGGTTTTCTTAAAGGAGTCGTTTGTGCTGACAAATCCACAGAGACTCTACAGTTTCCCGAAGCTCATTGGCGCGTGTTGACGTCTTTCAGCTTAATGTTTTGGTTTTTCTGCCAGTTAACTTCCTGGTTTTGGCTCATTTAGAGTTCACGTACAGTCAATTTCAGCAAAAAATGCTCTGATATGCTAGTCTTTAACTTAGAAACGCCTCCAAATATACGTCTTGCGGTTTTCGGTGATTCCCAGAAATCTGCAAAAGTAACTCCAGTGTTTAAAAAATTATTAAGATTGCCAGTTACATTGTTAGGATTCGATACTTAAACTACATTAAACTCCATGTCTTTGGGTTTTGGACTAAAACAAGACATTTGAAGACGTAGTTTGGGTTGTGATTGTTATTTCCAGGCATTTTATGGACAAAACAATGGAAATAATCAGCAACAATGAAGCATATACAGCTTGAACTCGTCTAGAGGGAAGCTGACTCAGATTAACGTTAAGTGTCACCTCTTATCTTCTGACTAAGTTTACCATCCGCCTCCTTACACTGCATTATTAAACTGTGATGGTGGTGAAGCAATTAAGAATAACACATCATATAGAAAATGCTTATTATTCTTCTGTTGACCTTTGAGGATTTAATGCTGTGTCTTGGACAAGAGATAGCATTGGAAGCCATTGAAAAAAGGGGAATGTTTGGACACCTAATCTGGCAGCAGAACGGATGTCTCTCTGCAAACATCTGAAGCATGCAGCGGCTGGCCTAATGCTAAATGAGAGTATCCTATTAGCTAAATGTCACAGGATAAAGCCTCACTATAGCCATTCTGCTCTGTGGAAATGTTTCCCCCACAAATCCCAGACCTCCACCTACTTACTCACTCACCGTAATTCTCTAGATCTAAGCTTCAGAAAAATGTCCCGTTGCATAAATGTGGTCATATGCCGACAAACTAGTGTTGTGGTACTCTAAGAATGTGCACGAACAATGATATCTCTGTACATCTGAGAGACCCTTAACACCAACAATACACTTGGTCACGGCTTTGTTAAATAACGACAATAGGCGAGTTTGGCTTTGGGGCTGAGCTTCTCTATCAAATCCAAACAGACAAAACTTAAAGGCACCCAGGTGCAGCTTGTTTTCATGTCATGTGAACAGAGTGCATGCATCTTATTGGTCAATTAAATGATACCACTTCTATAGTTACAAAGGTTGTTGCACACACAACATATTCATGCCACTCACAATGGCAAAATCGAGCCACACCCAAACGCAATGGCTTGGCTCCAAATCAAAAAACGTTTTATTTTTACTTTAGTATAATACAGCAGCTGTATTTACAAAGTATGTGCTGCTGTATGCAAACGGGACACACGACTACTTCCTCCTTGGTACTTGAACTTTTGCTTATATGTCTGCTCAGCAAAGGATCGTTGGTCAGAAGAGACGAAAAAGCATAATGGCTTTCATTTTGCAGTAGGTAGGATATCCGGGTATTTTTTAGCATAATGCATTTGTTGTGCTTTGGAACAAACAAAGAACTTTTACTGATGAGTATTTGTATCTCAAGATTACATTTGGATTCTTGTGGTCCATTTTTTTTATTCAAAACTATTCCTAATCAAGTACATAGGAGAGCTCATTTCCATATCTTCTCTAGCCTATTGTGTGCTGCTAAATGACGGCAGAGTTAATTATATAAAAGGTTATGGAGTTTTTATATTTGATAGGTTATTATTTTCAACATCCGTTGACAAAAGGTGACATTTCTCATGCACAAATAAACACGTTTTATCAATTGGAGAATTTGGTATATCAAGGTTATACAAAATACAATGTTGCACATTACATAAATGTAGGTTTAAGCCAGCTGCCTTTTAATTTAACTTCCCAATATATAGGCTCAGGTTTTCAACACATCTGATCCTAAATGACTGAGAGGTCCAGCTTTTTGTTTACCACCGTGTTTGTGTTTAAGGAGTCACTCCAGCCTCGTACGACAACACAGGTTTGCCTCGCCTGGCAAATACCTAACATGACATTTGATCAGACACACTCAAATCCTTCGTCTTTTCCCCATTGAGCTGATATTTGCTGCTCCTCTTGAGCCTTTCATTATCTTGACATTTTTCAGCAATGCCCTGCTTTAGATTGGACACACACCTGGTAGCTTTCAAGAGCAAATGCTTCTGTTTGCCACTGGGAATCTCATAAAAAAGCATTTTGGCAAGTCTTTATTAAAAAGGAATAAAGAAAGATATATTAGACTTCCCAAAGTCTACAAAAAGTGGATATGATACCTTTGATAAATCATGGTTCTCAAATTGCTTTTTGTAGATACAAATTGCCTTATCACAACCATGACATTGTTTTTATGATAGAGATAAGCGTTATCCGAAACGTTGTAAAAAATATCACTACCGAGAAATAAAAACCGAAAGTGAACATATTTCTTGGAAATGGATTCCAGGAGACAAATATACATTTAAAAATGTAGTGTAAAAAACACTTGGCTTACACTCAAAGGAATTTCCTTTATGAATATAAGTACTACATCCCGTAAAAACGATGTCTTTACTTTGTAAGGAGACTAAAGGGTTTTTATTTCTTAGCCTTGGTAGCTCCATTACATGATAAAGCACCTGTTTTAAATGTTGATTAATATACTTGATATGAAAAGACCTCGCAAAATCTCACACACTCAAAGCATGGCTGGCTGAGAATTAAAAAAAGACAGTATAAATAGACACTGGTTCAAAAAATATCACCCTGTTAAGAGATGTGTTATATAAATAAAGCACAACTCTACCTGGTGCCAGCTCTGACTTTCAATGCAATAATGTGATGGCCTAGACAAGTAATAGTACAGTTCAGTTCTTATAATATATCTTATTAATCATTATTATTGTGATGTATATGACCGAAACAGAATTTAGTTTGAGGTACTTTCCAATAAGCAGGATGATGCCTAATAGTCCAACCTCAGTTCCCATTAATTTTCTCTAGAGCTTCAGATTTTTTTGAGAAAGTACATAATGATCACACCTCTTCTTGTAATAATTCAGCTTGTAGGGTAACACCTTTTCTTGTAATGTAGTTAAATCAAGACTCCATTTACGCAGTTATGAGTATCAACCTCACAGTTTTAAGCTTCCCATTTTCCATTTAAACTCAACCCTGTCTGTCCTGACTCCCTTCCTGTAATTTCTGCCCTTCTTTCCCATCATCACACCCACCACTGACCGGTCACATGACTGTGCAGAACATGGAGACTGGCCTGGAAACCACTTGCTACGTGAGATAAAACACTCCTAGAAGTGCATTTATTCTTGGGATACATGTTGCGTTTGCAGCCACGCTCTTTAACATTACTCCTTGTTTCATTCGCCATCAAAGCCGGAGGCAGTCGACCATTACAAATCGTTGTTATGGGACCAAACGTACCAATTATACGCATGACTTTGGACCCAGATAGGAGCACACAGAGAAATGACTCATGCCTCATTTTAACTTTCGGTTTTGATTTCCTGTAAGTGAGGCATTGGCATTGCCAGCTAACATGACGCCTGGTTGGGGCTTTTGAATAAGACTGAATGAGACTTTGTCCATGTGTAGCTCGTCGGGCTATCAATACAGCAGTAGCTAGCTTGTGGCTAATATTAGCTCTTTTTTATATCAATCTCCATTGCCTCCTTTCTGCGCTTCCCATGAGCTAGCTAGCTAACACAGCTAGCTTCATATCACTGTGACTAGCAACGCCGGCTACGTAACAACCAGCAGCTTTAGATATACGTTAGGTGGCTTAAAGATGGATGCTCTCTTCCTGAATTGTGGTACTCCATCTTCCAGCCCTTATCTTGCCAATTCGGCCTTCTGTGAACCGACAGAGACCGGCCACAGTGAAGATGGCCTTGGGACCGGTGATGCAACCACCTTGACTTTATGCTGTATTTTCCTCCATCAGAAATGAGTACTGTACCTTGTATGAGTCGGTGGCTAACAGTATGCTGAAGTCGCTGTCTCTGTGCTCCATCTTTCCCTCCTTGTGGGTCAGCTGTCAGTAGGTTCAGTGCTGTGGTTCGGCGACTATCCAGCTCCAGTAGTGTAGCTGAGTTTGGGGGGGAAGGACCAGGGGAAGGACGAACGAGAGCCGGGCGGGGGAAGGGGCGGGCGGACCGGCGTCACAGAAACTCCGGCATCACTCGGGGAGGTTCGGTTCTACTCGGCCAGCCATCCTGGTTTCTGAATCAGAATCAGAAACGGGTTTAATACAAGACAGGTTTACAGTACACCACGTACTAGCAATTTGACTTGGTGTCGTGACTCGTGGAGCATAAAAGTAAAACAAGAATCAAAAACACAGGTAGAGAACTAGAAAAATATGTTTTGCATCCCCCTGTTATTTCAGCCAAGATGAGTGTTTCATGTACGAAACTCACCCTGTCCACTCAGAACAGTACAACATATCAGCTGGTAGAATAGTTTAATCCTACAGTGTATTTTAAAGGTGGATGCACTATTTGTAGAAAAGTGACTTTGTACCACTAACTCTAATTGGGTCAGATTTGTTTCTGCAGAAATAAAAGAAATGAAGAAGATGTATAGTCAACAATAACTTTATATAGTAGGCCTACCAGTCAAAGGTTTGGACACACCTTCTCATTCAATGGTTTTCGTTTATTTAAAATGTGTTCTACTTTGTAGATTAATACTTAAGACATCAAAACTATGAAAGACCACTTATGGAGACAATTCACTTGCATCGAGCTCTCCACCCGCCCCCCCCCCCCTCGCCCCCCCCCCCCCCCCCCCCCCCCCCAAATTGTGTGCCGCCAGATTTGGTGGAGGAACTGATCATATATGACAAGAAAGAAATGTAAATAAGTTATGGCATTAAATGTGACATATTTCCATAATGACATTATTATTATTATTATTATAGAACAATGAGAATCAAAGTAGTGATTATCCATCAGAAGTGCTCAGACATGGGCTCTTATTTGCAGTTTTAAAACTCATCAGAAGGGAGCAGTGTTGGTCATCAAATGTTAAAATATCAGAAATTACATGAGCGTTCATTTTAATGTACTTTGGCAATCTTACATAAAGTAAAATAAATTGCATTTCCAATAAATTCATGCCATAACTTTAAAAAATGTTTCACAGCAACACTGATGTATTCATTATGGTTCTCTTATTTGTGTGCCTTAACCTAGGATTCCTTATTGTATTTGTGTTTGTTTTTAACTCGGCTATATTGTAAATGAGTTCTCCACCTTAATGTATTTCGATCATTACTGCAATAAAACTGTTGCTAGAGGAAGCCACCCTCATTACCATTTGTTCTTTGGAGACCATAGTCTTAATGAGCTGTCTGGAAGGAAACTAATGCAGCTATAAAATTCAACAGCATAAAATTTAATAACCATAAATACATGTTATAGTTTAATTGTACATCTGAGTTGGTTAGCCAACAAGCAGATGTTATTTTAGACTTCAAACTATTCAAGAATGAACTTATGATTACTCTGTATTATTAATTTCTCTGCAGGAGAGTGTGTTTTATAGCATATATAAAAAGCTTAATACACAGGGGAAAAGAAGCTTGATACATGAATGTTGCGTCAAAATAAAAAATAAATAAAATGACTTGGAAGGAAGGCAGCCAAGACAAGTGTCATCTGATATGGTTGGCCTCAAATATCTTACTATGTTTGAGTTCAATTTGTCTGCATCTCGAACCCAATTTCTGGGATTTATTTAGTGTTGGGCTGTGCTTTTGCAAGTTTAACAAGAGTTACTGTGTGCACTAACTCTACACAGGACCCCAAATAAAGTGTGTCTTATCTGTCAGAGAGAAACCATTATTTATTTTATTTTCATTATCATACATTTTACCTCCTTGTGTCTATTAACCTGATTAAATGTTATATTTTGTTGCATGTACCTTTTAAAGTTCTTAACAAATAATCTGAGGAGAATTTCTTATTTTTAACTTGTGATGTGTCGCCATTTTGTAAAGCACTTTGAGCTGCATGTGTTGTATGAAAAGTGCTATTTTAATAAACGCTTTATTATTATTATATTATCATTATTTTTGCTTGTAACTGAGTATTTGAACATTGTAGAAGTTCTTATTTTACCTAAGTACAACATCTAAGAACTGTTTCTACCACTGATCATATGTGTCACCTGCCTGTGACTCCATACTGAGTCTGGATGGTGCTCTCATTCAGCGGGACCGTGAGAGATTCCAACCCGCCTGACGGATGCTTTCCTCGGCTTATGGCAGCGACTCTGCCCCTGGGAAGGGAGGAGCTTATTACTGGATAAAGTTTCATTTCCGCATGTCAATACATATGCGTTTCTAAAGACAGGAGGAAGCTGTATGTGCACTACTGCTTTAAGTTTCAGCAACAACTAGCCAAAGTTAGCATAGTTAAATGGTCACATGATGCAGAGCCTGAACGCACACCGGCTGTCAGGTGCCAGGAGCCGCCTCTTCACGAAGCAAGCTTATTCCGGAGTGTTTTAAATAAAGTAGGGATTTTCAACTGAGGATTGGTGTAAACATGCTGAAGTTAAAGCAAAAGTTTGACCTGCACAGAGATGTTGTTTCTGACATTCTGAGGAAAGAAGCGTCGGTCTGCAGAGTGAAAGGTGAGGCGTTCAGGTGTCATCGGTACTCTTTAAAGTTTTGTAATAACTGAATAGCTTTGACTAATAGCTAGCGAACAGTGTCAGTTCAACCTGTCACTGTTATTAAAGAGCCTAGACCTAGAGAGTATTTATCTACATGATTCATTTGTGTCATTGCTATGAAATTGCGTAATATCACATACAAAGTCAATTTCTTTGAGCAAATGGAGCTTTTAGAAACAATTGAGTGGCTAAAAGTTTTATATACTCCAGTAGATGGAGCCATTTACTCCTCATACTTCCTCTGTAAATACCTTGTAAGGACACCAAAACAAAAGTTATTATTTCCTGTTAAACGTCCTAACTATGGATACTAGTAGGAATTAAAAGATAAAACATATAAAAAATACAATTTTTAATAAATGAATTTCTCAGAACCTTCTATCCAAAGACAATACTGTATAATATAAACAATGGATCATTTAAATTATTTATTTTCACTGTAGCCAATCTCAGTACCAGTATTTGGTGAACATAGGACTAAGAAAAAAGTCGTGACAAAAGTCGTGATTAAAGTGGTAAAGTGATGCTTGACAGTGGTGGTTCTGCAGGAAATGCACCAAAACTCATTCAGTCTCAGTGGTGGCACATTTATAGATTCCCTCAAAATACATTTGTCCCACACACCTCGGCTCTTTACACATGTATAATATGTTGTTATACAGGGGAACACACTGTATCCTCATCAGCCGTAACACTATATGTTCAGTGTGAGCAGTAGCGGTCTGCATGTTGTTGTTCAGACATGATGAGACGTATGGGTTCATAATAATGATGCTGTGTCTGCAGAATACTCTGGAGCAGTGGACACCCGGATCCTAAACATTGAGAGGGATGGAGGCATCCTTTACTCCTGGAAGGTACATTCATAGTGACAGCAATGCAAATTGAATAGTTTCCTTGTGGAATTTACTCATTAGTCAACCACTGCTCCTTGTACTAGACTCCTGGTACTAGGATGGGTTAAATGCAGAGAAAAAATGTCACTGTGTGCTGTGTTCTCTGCATGTGTGACCATTAAAGAGGCTTTCATCCCTCCCAATTATATTCTAAGTGTAATTAGTCTTAACCTTTATTTTTTAGTGCTTGTTCCAGTTTAGTTTACAGCCTGCATTGGTCTCACTTCTTTGACTCAGTATAGTGTAGTATGTTAGAACAAATTCATATAGTTTAAAACTATTCTGTTCCAGCTGTCCGCATCCCTCATTTAAACCCCAGGGAGGTAAATATTAACCCCCCATATTCTCTCCAACAGGACACCACAAAATGAAATAAAATTATATTTTCTAACATACAGATTCCTCTTTATTTCCGCTTGACATATTTTCAGAAGATAACGTTCTCTGTGCTGAACTGTGCTTCTCTGCACAACATGAATTTTTAATGATAGGCTCGCCAAAGAGTCAGTGGGTTTGCTAGGTTAAAGACAGTGGGCAGCCTGCAAAGAGGAAGCAATCTCTTTTTTCTGTGAAAGGTTCACAGCTCCATGCATGCCTGGCTGCACCTTGGGTTTCAGAGCAGTTTCCTTCCTTTTATTTAAAATCCTCTGAACCCCGAAATAGTGTTGAGTTGCTGGTTTGAAGTCAAGCAAGTCGAGTCTGGATAATCGGCAAGGTCAGCAGAGGTAATAAGGAGATCAAGCATGGCGGTCTACACAACAAAGTGGTGCAAGAAACCAGTGGGAAAATAGGTTTTCTCAGTCTAGACAGATTGGGAATATCCATCTCTGTAGTTTGATTGATTTAAAGGGGCCCTATTCTGCTCATTTTCAGGTTCATATTTGTATTTTGTGCCTCTACAGTGACATGTCTCCATGCTTTAATGTTCAAAAAGCTCTTTATTCTTCTCATACTGCCTGTGCTGCAGCACCTCTTTTCACCCTCTGTCTGAAACCAGAGCCCAGTCTGCTCTGATTGGTTAGCTGGCCGGCTCTGTTGTGATTGGTTAAGCGCTTAGAGATGTCCCGCCCCTTAGCCTATCACGTACAATGTATTGGAGCGCTAGCTAATAGAAAACTTTGGGATTTTAGCCTTTGCAGACCATTGACATGCACGGAAACATATATAACACCCTAAAAGGAAATTGAAAAGTGCCTCTTTAATGACCTACATGTAACTAGAGGATTCATTCTTTTGATAGGGAGCAACAGGGACTACCAGGATTGGGAAATTTGACTCCAACACCAAACAGAACAAGGTACCGTCTGTGTGTGTGTCTCCTTCAGATTTTGACTTTTGTGCTTGTGTGTGTTAGCATTTCCCCATGAGGCTGTGCTTTCTCTCCAACAGCTCCTGTACACATTTGACAAGCAGGTGTGTGTCAGCAGCTGCTCTCTGAACAAGGAGGAGACCCTGTTAGGTGAGCCTCTCTTACTTACAGATGAAATAATTAGCAGCAAATGAGGCGAAACTCTGACCTTTAATTAGGCAATTAAGTGAGCGACCAAACTACGGTCTAAATAATAAATGATCTAAGCGTCTAGGGAGCAGTTAAGTATCTCTATAACATTATTATTTTGCAACTCAAAAGAAGAATGGGAAGGACAAAGTTTGTTAGCATATTAATGATTAATGGTGCCAGATCATAGTTGAAGAAATGCTGATTTAGTGTAGAATATATATATATATGCAAATGAAGTCACATGACCCCTTGCCTGTGCTTTTTTTGCCCCCCCAGCTGTCAGCTTGGCACAAAACACCAGAGGAGAGGAGCGCCTCAAACCAAGTAACACCCGAGATCTCTTCATCATAACGCACTTTTTTAAAACTTCCTCGTTACCTTATTCAAATCATTTCTCATATCGTGTGTTTTAGTGTCCAAGTGTCTAACCCTCCTGATCGAGATCCATCCCATCAACAACACTAAAGTCCTCAAGGCGGTAGACTGCAGGGTCAAAGTGCAGGTACTGTGTGTGTGTGTGTGTGTGTGTGTGTGTGTGTGTGTGTGTGTGTGTGTGTGTGTGTGTGTGTGTGTGTGTGTGTGTGTGTGTGTGTGTGTGTGTGTGTGTGTGTGTGTGTGTGTGTGTGTGTGTGTGTGTGTGTGTGTGTGTGTGTGTGTGTGTGTGTGTGTGTGTGTGTGTGTGTGTGTGTGTGTGTGTGTGTGTGTGTGTGTGTGTGTGTGTGTGTGTGTGTGTGTGTGTGTACTGCAGCCAGGAGCTGATGTTGCACTTATTGTGCATCTGTGCCATATTCTTTGTTACTGTTTGTGTTTGTAATTTCCATTTCTTCTCTTACTCACTTAATCATGCTTTACATATGTCTATTTCTTAGTTTTCTGTGTATTATTTACCTTATTAAGCCGCTGTTGGCTGCCCGTGTTCCTTACCGTGTGTTTCTCGTCCAGTTGCCAAACTGCTAATTTAAATAAATGCCAAGAATGTTTAAGGCCTGCATTAAAATATGGAAATCAGCAAATAAACTTTTCCATCTGGTAGCTGTTGTAAACCGCGAGATGCTGACTCATGATTTCTGCCTCCAGTTCCTGCACGCAGAAACTGACAGGAGATCAGTGCTGGAGAGCCACCTGCTGCTGCTGACTGAGGATGGATGTGAGTGTGTCTGTGTGGGCTATATTTCACTAATCTCTAAGGAAAACACATCATCACATTCAGAGACATAATCTTTCTTTTTCTTACATTTTGAGGGGGAAAACACCGCCTTCTCGGGGGACTCGTATAATTGAATACATTTGTATTTATATATATCCTTCTGTGTGTTTCAGATGTTGATCTCTACCATGTTATGCTGACGAAACAGGAGGGTTACAGAGTGGTGAGTGAGAATCTAAATTCACCACTTTTCTTTTTTACTTTACCCAGCTCCTTACTTTATAAAAAAAGTCCCAAAAGTGGCCCTTCAGCAAAGCTATGAAATGCATAGAGAATATTTCTTGCCGGAGGGTTCTGTGCTGTTTTTTAAAAGTCTGAATTCCACAAATACCCAGTAAATAATAAGTAAAAAGGTTGTGATTTGTTTACTAAACCCAGTGCCTTTGAATATATGGTTCCACCTCATTATCCAGCCATAAACGACTGTGTCTCTCGTGCCCTCGTGGGGAGCTTTGCATTAAGAATTCACTGTGTCTACAAAGCTGAATATGAATGTGTTTGTGTGAAACAGGTGATGGCAAATCCGGAACGTTTGTTAAAAACAGCAGAGAGGATCGTAGAGGACTTCTGCTGGCTCCAGTGGGACGGACACACACAACGAGTCTACTATCTCACGCATAGTGTGACACACACTCAGGCATGTACCACTGTACTTGTGAGGACATTGCATTTTTATAACAATCATCTAAAATAACCAGTTCAGGCAGACAAGGTACGTTTAATAACTCAAAATCCCTGTCGTGTGACTTTCACAGGACAAGTTTCTCATGCGATGTGTGCAGTTTTATCCCAACCATAACTGCGAAACTATGGTAAATCATCTTTCTGTCTTACACTTTAATAGATAACCAGTCTTTTTGCTCAAATCATATTCAAAATGTTTTGTTTTTAATGTATTTTTAAAAATCTTCTCCCACAGTTGGAATTCCCATTAGAGTTTCCTGCTAATCTTTTCCGCACAGTCAAGTAAGGCAACCACTGCTAGCTTAGTATATTAAATATATTTCTCAGCAGTTATTTTATTCTATATTCTCAATTTCTTGAAATGGTATTGAAATGTTCCTGTAATCAAAGGAACTAAAAGGATTTTTCGCACACTCCCTGCACTGTACAAGTTAGTCGTTCATCATTGCTCATGTTGAAAATATTTAATGTATTTCTTTATTTATATAATTTACTCAAATTAACTAACTGGGACATTTTTTGTGTTTTTCCAACAGCTTTGTAAATCTGGGTTTCGACCACTATCACGAGAAGAGCCCAGAGCAGGAGCCCCTGAGGCTGAAAGTGTTCACAAACATAATAGGTAACACGCAAACATTGTTTCATGAATAATATTTCAGTCACAGATTTGTTCCCCAAACCCTCTAGAGATGTAAATAAACTAACTTGTGGTTACAGTTCATGACTAATCCTAAATATGTTTGTGTTTTGCATTTCTATTTCTGAAAACAAGAAAGTAAGTTTTAACAGAAGTTATGATAATAATCAAATTATATGCACGATAAATCACAAATCATATTTAGAAAATCAAGGCTGATTTTGTAATGAACAATTCCAGTGAATATTAAATAATCAAAAGATTGTTGGAAGAATTTGGTTTCAAAACGATTGTTCTGATCATAGGGAGGCTGTAGCTCAGTGGATAGTAGGGATGTAACGATATATCGAATATGGCGGTAAATAAATGTCTCAATACCGTCGTGAGACTGACAAAATATATATATTTTTTTAAACCTTTATTTAACCAGATGGTCCCATTGAGATCATCGATCTCTTTTTCAAGGGAGACCTATCCAACATGGCAGCAAGTAGGTTACAACATGAACATAAAACAACAGATAACACAAAAGGACATGGTATTCACAGGGCTACATGTACATACCTAGAGACATAGACAAGTACCAACAGTATATTTATATCTCGCCCTGTCAACAAGCCTCACCTTCTTGGCAACAACTGTATTGTTTTTGAAGTGGTGGAGAGACAATGCACAGTTTGACCCACTGCTGTCACCCATGGCCAAAGCATATCTCTCTGTCCCAGCAACATCAGTACCAAGCAAGAGAGTTGTTTCCACAGCAGGGGATATTGTAAACGCCCAAACATCCCAGCTTCTACCTGGAAATGTGGACATGCTCATATTCCTAAAAGATAACCTAGATGATGCTGAGTGAGTGAGTTAGTGAGTTAGAGTTGAGTTACTTGAAAAACTAAAGTGAAACTTGATTTATTCTATTGCAGGGTCTGATTATTATATTGTTGACACTTTAAAATACTACTATCCTACTAAAATGCTGTACAAATCAGATTTATTATTTAATAAAGTAAAAAAAAAATCAAGTAAAAAAAAAAAAAAAATTCAAATTGTTTTCCCTTAATTTTTCAATATCGCGATAAATATCGTACCGTGAGTTTTGGTATCGTTACATCCCTAGTGAATAGTGCGCTGAACTTTGAATCAGGAGATGGGAAGTTCGAGTCCCTTTTTTTTTTATTCGTTCTGTCCCTGAGACACTTCACCCCAAATTGCTCCTGTGGGGATTGCCCACAGTACTGAATGTATGTAAGTGGCTTTGGATAAAAGTGACATATAATGTAATGTAATAATGATCACTAAAAAATGCAAGTCGAATCTGTTGCCTATTGTACAGTATGATTTATAGTGTGTCACAGAAGTAAACAAAGGAGTCCAATGGAGGTGTTTCAGGTAGGGTTTTGAGTGTGGGAGAAACACTCGAACACTCCCCATTAGCCTTTGCAGACCATTCACAAAAACCTATATCACACACTACAGGAAAGGGAAAACCCCAAATGCACAACCGGGCCTCTTTAAAATATTGACATGTATTAGTTTGTTACCCTCAACCAAGAGTAATATTCAGTGTTTTGGAATAAGACTTTTCCAAATGATTGCATGTTGTCATATTAGAATTCAAACCTTGAATTACCATTTGATTTATTCATGAAATTGATGATTGAGGCTTTGATTTCAAAACCAAATACAAAATCCGACTGCCTTTTTACTTTCCATCGAAAATACATCACACTTAGTTTAATTTCTTATCGAACGTCATGAATGTTTTCACTGATTTTGCCCTACTGTGTGATCCATAACCTTTCTGTCCCTGTGGTTTGTTTTTAGGAAGCATGTGTGTGTGCTACAGCCAACATCTGAAAGCCAAACAGGAAGTGAGCTACACTGTGCTTTTAGTCCACAAAGGTGCGCATTCTCTCTATTTACATTTGTTTTTAAACACCTAATTTATTTTTGCTGTCTCTATTCCTATGCTTCTGTTTTTATCTTGAGCATATGCTGAGAAAATTCGATTTTTTTGTTCTCCTCCTGCAGACTGCAGCAAGACGTTCAGAGTGTCTCTGGGCAGCGAGCAGAAAGCCACACATCTCCATCCGCTCTTCATTCCTATAGGTCATTGCAAACACAGAAATGTAAAACAGTCACACACACATGCCTCACAATCCAGTTATAAATTCAGCTCAAGTGTGTGAGAGGTTTACATGAATACCTACAAATGAGCGCATGTGTCCTCGGTCTGGTGTGCAAACAGAATACTAATATAACAGGTGTGTAAGTGAGGCTGTTATTTTCTCGTAGGTTACCACATCCTGGTGTACCTGCAGGACCATTTCCTCCACTGTATCAACACCAGGCAGCAGGAGATAGTCTGTCACTCCCTCTTTCTCTCAGGTGAGACAAGGTTTCTGTTCAATTAGCAGTTTGTTTACTTCCCCTCTCATCCACACTACAAGCTCCCTTTTTCCCTGATACGGTTTTTTAACCTTCCTGTCGTGTTTGTTTCAACTGCTCTTACATTAACACAACAACCATTAATCATCACCACTTTTAATTGAACACCCGTTTAAGCTGTAAACAATGTCTCATTCTACTGGTTTGCATGAATAACTGGAGTAAATAAACAAAGAATAGACACTGAAAATGTATTTTATTTGTGTGTGTGTTCTATCTGATGGATGAAGATAATGTAGGGCAGTGATTCTCAACTGGGGGGTCGCGACCCAAAAGTGGGTCGCGGACCTGTTTCAAGTGGGTCACAGATGTGAGTAAAAAAAAAAAATTAACTTTTTTTTTTTTAAAGTCAAACTTTTATTTTGAAGGCCCAATTTTCTAACGCTGTGCATGCAGTCGGCGTTGGACTGGAAGTACCGGAGACCATAAACGCTTCGAAAACTTCTGTCTCGTAGTGTTTTTTCGAGTCTTCTGGCCAATCAGAATCAAGATTGTTGCCGGAAGTCCCCACGGAGAATAACTTAGCGGTAGAACTATTCTTTATACATCCATGGGTACAACTTCAGATACAAATGAACACGTAATGAAATATGACCCCCGGTTTGATGATTGACAGGTCACAGAACAATGGGGGCTATCTACCCTTACCCACAATTTAAAGTAAGTCACACAGATCTCCTCTTTACTCTTCTCTCTGTGTGGAGCAGCAAGCTGTCAGAGCAAAGTGAAAAACAAACAATGGCATCAAATATTATTAAAATGTCGGGTAGTAATAGATGAATTTATTTTCTTCTCAGAGTGTACCAGAATGCGTAGTTTATATGTTAGTATTTCTAAAAATCTCCTGAGAGAGAATCCCTCCAGACTTTTTTCTGGGGTCGAGTTTCCAGATTTTGTGCATTTTATACAGTTCATCTTTGATTCCATCATCTCATTAAACCTACTTTAGTTCTGTGAAGGGATATAAGCCCTGTACTTCAATTTAATTAATATTGGAAGCTGAAAAGCGTATATATTACAGCGCGATTTTTTTTGTTGAATAGATTTGAGTGGTTCAAAATTTTGGGTCGCGATTTATTGACAAAGAAAAAAGTGGGTCCCGGGGCTAGACCAGTTGAGAACCACTGATGTAGGGTTACCCATACATTTCTTATGGTGGTCATTTTTAACCGGGAACATCATAGGTGCTACAAAGTTAAATAAACCACTCAAAATGTAATGAAAGTGCTTATAAGATAAGATAGTACTTTATTGATCCCAATTTGGGAAATGTTTGTGTGGCAGCAGCATAAAAAGACATGGCATTGTACATTAAACATTTGAAATAAAGTAGAAAATATACATATAATGCAATGTATACAATAAAAAAGTTATTAAGTTAAGTTATTATATATACATCAGCAACGAAATATGTTCCAATGCCTACCGTGGAGGATATCATAAGGCCTTGAGACAATCAAATGTAAAACACATTATTTATGATTGATGAAAGAAGTCAATCGATCATATTTGACCCAAGAACGACACTAGGGTTCAACATGGATCCTGTACAAACACACAGCTTTCATTTTCAAATCAAATCAAGTTGTATTTATATAGCATATTTTTAAGCAATTTTTGGTCGAGCCATAATAAAAAATACCCTACAGTAAAGACACTTTACAGCAAATACAACATCACAGTTTGTGCAGAATATCGGTATGAGAATACTACACCCTCTGTCCTTAGACCCTCACATCGTACAAGGAAACACTTCCGGAGAAAAACCCAGTTTAAAGGGGAACATGGGAGAAACCTCATTTGATTTGATTTGTTTTCTCTGTCTCTCCCTGTCTGGACGACCTTCAGGTCTTGATGTGGACCTGGGTTTGCCGTCTCAGTCAGCTGACGTCACAGTGTTGCACTCAGAAGAAGAGTCCAGTGGCAGTGTGTTGGACCTGGGCAGCGGCAGGATCCACGAGGCCGAGCTGAGCCCTGCCTTCCTGCTGAAGATCCTGCGAGCTCCTTCCAGGTGAGCGTGCTTCAAGACCTTTTGTGGAAATAAAAGATTCATGTCGATCAGGGTTAATGTTTCTATACATAGATGAGGAACTTGAGAGCAGAGGGAGGTATATATACAGTATATATATATATAGACAACGAGCAGGTGGAAAGGAGAAGTCTTTTTTTAAGGTTATTTTGGAACATACACACCTGCAGTGTCTTGGGATAAACTGGTGCAAAATGTTCCTGTCTATAAATACAGACTATGGTTGAAACGAGCCCATTGCTAAGCCTCAATTATCTACAAAAGTATCTAAACAGCTCATCCCAAAAAACCTCTCACCAAAACACCCTTCAAGTGAGAAGTTGAGCGAATGAGTCAAACTGGCAAATAGATATGTCTCAAAGATCTCTCTCTTTCCAATTTCTTTATCTGTTCTTGAATGTAATGTTGCCAGCTTTGCCGAGCGAGCCTTACCCGATGTGTAAGTGCTTTAAACATGCATTACTTTTTAAAGCCAGCAGGGGGAAACTTCACTGGTTGCAAGAAAAGTCAGATTGTCTAGAAGTCTATGAGAAATGTACCCTACGTCTCACTCAAATTATAACATCAAGGAATATTTTCTTAATGAGTTTATGGTCCAAATCGCTTCGTCGATACATCATGGTTCTATTGAATTTGTCAATATTTGTCCGATGTGGATTAAAATAGAGAAAAAAAGCAGAGTACGCTACGGATTGCCAGGTCGCTACCACAATGTTTTCCGTTCATGAAAGTAGATTTTAACATTCTGGTCTTCTAAAATTGTCTCGTGAAGCGTCTTTTTTCTCTAACTTCTCTTCTGTTTTTCCAAAAAAGATGACTCGGCGTTTCCAAACGTTAGCCAACAAACCAATGGGTGATGTCACAGTGACTTAAAGGTGGGGTAGGTCATTTTGGAGAAACCACCTCGAGTGCGCTAGAATTTGAAAATACACAGCCGGAACAAATCTGCCACTTCCTTACAGAGCCCCTCCTCCAACACACACGAACGCGCACATGACCAATGAGGGCACGAGATAAGTTTGTGCACAGATGGAAGGCTGACAGGCAGGTAGGCCATCCAGTTATTTTAGTCGGGCCGGCTCAGATGATTGGTCGTGCTTTTTACAGCGCCACGGCTTCCACAGATGACTTTTTTGTATGGATTTTTTGTCAAAGCACTTCAGATATTCATTGCTATCGGGATGTTAAGAGCATTCCATGGAATATAACAAAAAGTGTATCTCGAGCCGGTTTCTCAAACGTACCTACCCCACCATACTCAACACGTCACGATTTGGGTCCTCAGCAACATCCATGTATTTAAGTGTGAAGTAAATCACATAAAGGACACACACACACACACACACACACACACACACACACACACACACACACACACACACACACACACACACACACACACACACACACACACACACACACACACACACACACACACACACACACACACACACACACACACACACACACACACACACACACACGCACACACTTCAATATTAGTTGGATGTAAGAACAACTCTAGCTTGACTCATGGCCAGAAAGGTCAACCATCATGCTTAATGAGGACACATCAGGGACCCCTTGTTGGTTCTTTGACAACATTTTGTTCTTTTTTGCTTCATTCATTCATAAATCCCACTTTTAAACGGCTCATATATCACACCGCTGTACCCAAATGTTGGCTGTCTGCCTGTGCTTCTGCTGCGTGTATGTGTGTTTGAATGTGCTTATGTTGTATAAAAGTTAATTTGCTGTATCATGTCACCCGTGTCCAAGGTGTCCCAGCAGCAAGACTGACCCTCAGCGCATGGCCGCCCTCCACTGCCTGCTGGTGTACCTGGGAAACGACCCAAACCTGGAGCTGAAGGTACACAAATGGAAAAAAAGACAGGAAAGGAGATGGGAGGACAAAAGGATTGACATTTAAAGCAAACTTTCTGAGTTTTTTTTCAGGTCACCTTTTTTTACCTTCAAAATAAACACATCGTCTGGACCCACAATAACCCAATAAAAATGATTTTAATAAAACAAAAATCTGACAGAGAATGCACTCACCATTGATGAATTGCATGTTAATTTCACTGCAAGGTGCTTTCATGGATGGCAAAGTAGCAATAAATAAATTAAGGCAGCTTTTCTGCACTTCTGTGTGAACTCAGTAGGTGTCGACCTTGAGGTGCGCAGGTGGAGGGAGGAGAAAGAAAAGCTGTAATGAAACATTAAAGAAGTGCAAACATATGGACAGAGATCAAACAGATCCAGACAAAGAGAGAAAGAGAAAAGGGCAAATATTTTCCTGGAAACAGCGCTGACTATGACTCAGACTCAATTAAGAAGTCCCCGCCGTCCTGATAGATTGCAATAAATTCTTTCTTTAGAGGTTAAATGAGTCACTTGGCTTCAGGAGTGCAGATAAAAAAGTGATGGACAGTGTTATTGTTCGTTATTTTAAGATAATGCTGTGCACATTATGTTGATTTCCTTTTCTTTCTCTTCACACACACTGTATGTTATGCAGAATTTATGTTTTCTGATATCTTTCATCGGAGGAATGGGCTGCATAATATAAGGTTTCACTCTGACTGTGAGCTTTGCAGAGACTCTCTTGAGGACATCTTTATTTGTAATTGAAACATTAGTATATCAAACAATAGAAAACCGCAGTGACGCGTCCTAAAACCCGAAAGTAAACTCCTTCCGGTTCCTTCGCCAAAAACGCAATGTAATTTCTCCATAGGATTTTGGAAAATAGCTGGAAATAAGATCTGTGGTTGAAACATTTAAGAGCCGGATCACGTTTTGTTCAGCCAGATAATCTCCACATGTCTACCCTACTTTTATCATTTTCGAATCATAAATCTAGTCGCCAGAAGCAAAATGCTAACGTTATGCTATGAACGAACTACAGCAGGGACGCTGCTTCAACGTCACGCCAACTTAAGATCCATATTCAAAACTACAGAGGAAGTTGAAGAGTTTGTTTTAACAGTTTGAAGGAGGAAGGTACTTGCTTTCAGGCAGAACAGGGCAAACAAACTTAGCGGCAGTGTTTACGTATTCGGCGTAATGACATACAACGGCCTCGACAGCTTCTGTTCTGTAGTCCTATTCAGCCACTTGTTGACAACCATCGTTTTTCAGACACCTAAACTCTTCAAAAATCACCAGTGGGGTCACTGCTGATTAATGTCGTAGAACAAAACGTGATCCATCTCTTAAATTTGTGTCAACCACAGACCTTTTTCGAGCTATTTTCCAAAATCCTATGGAGAAATCTCATTGCTTTTTGTCGAAGGAACCGGAAGTGGTAAAAATGCTAACTTACTTCCGGGTACTGCGGTTCTCTATTCAGCAGTAACTACAACTGTTACAACCAAATTGGAGAACCACTGAGTCTGTAGCCAGCATGCTGACAGTGACAATACTAACATGCCGATGTTCAGAAGTGTGTTTGCCATATTCAACATCTTAATTTAGTGTACATTGTTTTATGTTAGACATGTAAAGTACTGCCAGATGCTAACTTGCATATGCTGGGCAATTTGCACAATTAGCCTATTATTATCATGATTATTAATTAGCCTATCAATTAACTATTGGACGTATAGGCTATAGTTAAAAAATGGCGTGGCCCTTTATAATTAAGATTAAGATAATTGTGGAGTGGTTTTGGGGGTTATTGATGATGCTGAATCAATTTCTGACATGCTCAAGTCCAAATACTGGGACATATTTACTACATATTTTGATACTTTATCATACTTATTCACTGATGTTCCAATAACTATCCTTTTAGAGGTGCTGGGAGAAGGGTTAAGACAACATACTGTACCTATAATTATGACAGGAAAACTTAATATTGTCCCATGACTAACTGGGAAATCAATACTTTGAACGTCAGAATACCAGCTTCAAGTCTTTATGCTAAGCTAAGCTAAGCTAATCGGCTACTGGCTCTAACCTCATGCTAACATAGATATAAGTGGTAGAATTTCATCATTAACGGAGGCGTGTGGTGCAGTGGGTTGTGCGTTGGTGTTCGGATCAGGGGGTCACAGGTTCAAACCCCACTGCAGTCAGTGTGTCGTTGTGTCCCTGAGACACTTCACCCCAAATTGCTCCTGTGGGGATTGCCCACAGTATTGAGTATGTAGTCGCTTTGGATAAAAGCGTCTAACAAATAGCATGTAATTTAATGTAAGCAGAAAGGTGGATATTTCCATCATCTATTCTTTTAAAAGCCAAACGATAAACTAATTGTATTTAAAACTACTACAGTGAACGATTATAAAGGCTGCATAAAAAAATTAACTGGACTGTGTGACACCCCAAAATAATATAATATGGCTTCTTCAACATAAAGAAAAATTGAAATATTCTGGTATATGGAAATGTTTCCTAAGTATATTGGACTGTATTATTGTAATATGTAGGATGACATTATATATAACCCATCTTTTATTTTATTTTTGTCATACCTGTGTCATTTACGTTTATTATTGATTTCTATACGTTTTGTTTTTCATATTCTCATGTTGAATTTCTTGGATTTGAGACCTTCTACATGTTGGGACCCCTTGTTAAAGAAACTGCTCATCAGTTCATGAAAGTTAATTGTAACATTCTGGCTTTCTAAAATGGTCTCGTTAAGCTTTTTTGTCTCTACCGTCTAACGTCACTTCTGGTTCCAAAAAACAAGTAGAAGATCGTGAAATGGCCAAACTCAGCGTCTCCAAACGTTACCCCACAAACCAATGGGTGAGGTCACACTGACCTAATTACAGTACCTCAATAATACACTAAACAATGTGTAGATAAAACACTACTCCTGTACTGAACACTACATTATTTGGTTCCTCAGCAACATCCATGTATTGTTATTTACGTTCTCAGTGTTATTATTGATTTGATTTCTATGCGTTTTGTTTTTCATATTCTCATGTTGAATTTCTTGGATTTGAGACCTTCTACATGTTGGGACCCCTTGTTAACCCTTAGATGCACGAGTGACTGGACCCTACACTCTGTAGTGGGTCAAAAAGGACCCGTATTAGAATAATGTGTGTTTTTATACAATTTTTGTCAATTTGGTTAAGAAAAATCACTTGTATAATATTTTGGTTCACACTAGAAATATTTTATATTTAATTTTTCACTATTTATCATTTTAGAAAAAATATATATATTTTGAAAAAAAAACGTTTTTGACCCACTTATGGAAGCTTGGGGTAGTAATACAAAAACTACAATTTCTTAAAATCTATAAAATGTAAATTACAAATTTCAATGGCATGATATCCAAAACATGTTTTTTAAGGAATAGCTGGAATATGAAATGATAAAAAAAAGAAAACCTCCTCACCGGGTCAAAAAAGACCCACTTATGCATCTAAGGGTTAAAGAAACTGTTCATCTAAATTGGAGTACTAATGGATGTAACGGGGAATGTGAGAAAATAACTAATAAAGAATACGACACAAAAACGACGACAGTATATTCTGCATCTCCCACTCATTGACGCCCGTCTCCTGTGTGTCTCCCTCCAGATCACCGAGTGGCTCTTTGACAACGTGAACACCTTCGACTCCTTTGATCAGATCCAAGAGTTCATTCTAGGTCAGTGGCAGCCGAAGCATCTGGGACACAAATCTGCTCGGGTTCCACTTCTTCTTTTCTCACTGCTCTCTTGCTCTTTTTATGTCTCCTTCTGCTTGTGGTTACCAGGCTGCTTACATCTCATCTACACAAAACTGGAGTCCGTTTGACTATGTTTCTTTTGCAAACTTGTGCCAGAGTTGCAATTAGAGACCTTGGGAGAAAAAATATGATTCAGTCCCGGAGCAGAAACACATTTCAATGCAGTGTTGGCACGTCACAAAGTACATTTACTCAAGAGCTGCACTTAAGTACAACTTACAGGTACTTTTCATTTTGTGCTTTTCTCAACTATATTTTGGAAGCACATTTGGTTGACAGCTTTAGTTCATAGTGACTTTGCAGGTTCATATTTTTCATTTCCTTCGTTCACTAATGAATAATGTACTATCATGAATTAAGATTGCTGGCAGTAAAAAAAAAAGGCATTACCAGCTGTGGCATTTAAATAATGAACACATTAATGCGTCATTAATTACAATCCGATAGTATTCAGATATATCACTCCGAAAACGGCCATTCTGCATATTGATTACTTTTAGTTTAGCTACTTTAATTTCTTTTTGGATGCTCATACTTTTGCACATTTACTGGGATGCAGGTGTATTTCTACACTGTGGTATTCATACTTTTACTTACTTAAATTCTACACTACTTATTCCACCTCTGTTCAAATGCCCCATGATGTCTGCTTGAAGAGAATATAAGAGTACATGAAATTAATTTCACATTAACGAAAAAGCCCATCACATTATATATACTGTAGGAGCACCTTGCTGAAGACATTAGCATATTATTCAAGCTGCTATAAGTACTAGGTCTAATACACAGAGGTCCTATTAATACAAGGGTTACTGTATATGAAGACAATTATGTTGGCCTCATAAATAAAACATAAGAAGCCTGTGCTCACTAATATATCACAGTGAGCGTGGTGGGATTTAGTGGGTAAGAAAACTGACAAAAGCCTTTTTCTCAAGCAGTGAATAATATAATGAGTTACATTGTTCAACACAGAATAGAAAGACCAATGTCTCCATAAAACATCCTGCAATATCTCTAATACATGAATAACATAGGATCTTTATTAGCTAGTCAACAGAAGGTTTAATATTGATATAATCTTAAAGGCAGTAATCCACACAATATTTATGCATCAACGTAAATATCGCTTCAATCCCAAGGAGAGCGCACACCACCGATCTGAATGTTCAAGCTCTGTTTAACTACCGACAAACGATATCCTTCCTGTCAACAATCGGCCTGCTGTGTGAATAACATCAGCCGTATTGACTGCTTAATCCTGAGGCTAAAATTAGGAGAGCAGCCACAAATCCTCCACACTAAACTATAGTGGATCTGGATCGGTCTGTCTCACAAACAAAAAAAAGATTTGCACACACAAAGTCTTTGTTTCGCTAAAGGCGGCTGATTCCCGTCTTGAATAGACACAGACATTCTCTAAACTGGAGCAAAGTACGGTTGAAAATGGAAATCTTGCCTCGAAATATAAAGTACTCTGCACTTTATAAAACCTATTAAGTTCTGTCAAACTAAATTCATTATGACATTTTGAAAGGAAAGGTCAGAGTTCCAGACGGACAACACTCAAAGTGATTGATAATCTTAAATGTGACATCAGGCCGAGGTTGCACTTTATTTTAAAGATCCCCTCCACTCAATCATGTGTTTTCCTTGTGGTAATAATACCCTATTATGGCAGAATCTTTATTACAGTGTATTTCTGGCATATTCATTAAGGTCACATGGTAAGCTATATGATGTGTGTTACTGAGTTGGGTCACACACAGTTAGAGAGACAATGGTCGTTTTGAATTATCAATAGATATTCATTTTAAGTGAGCTGACACCGAGGTTAGAGAAAGTTCAGAGAAGGCCTCAGGTTATAAAAACAGTTAACCTTTGTTAGTTGACTACTCCTAAAGCAGAGGTGTCAAACTCAATTTCATAACGGGCCACATCAGCATTATGGTTACACTCAAAGGGCCGGTTGTAACTTTAAGATTATATAAACATACATATATAAATATTTAATATAATAATGTATTATATTACTTTATTGCCTCTGCATTGGATTGTTATCGGATAGGGTAAACACTTCATAAATAACTACGTCTGAAAGCAGAAGTCTAGGGCAAATAAGTGCAAGTCTCTTCAGTGAGAATGTCACAAAATTATTTTAAAAGAAAAGCGAAATTCTGGAAAAAAAAGTGACATTTAAATTTTAAAAAAGTGACATTTTGAAAAAAAAGTAACAATAAAAAAAAAAGTCAAATTTAAGATGCATTGTGGGACATGTAGTTTATGGACATTGTGCATCTGTAAATCGGCATGTAACCGTATAATAAACATATTATATTCTTTGCAAGTTCTTATGGGGCCACATAAAATGAAGTCGTGGGCCGGATTTGGCCCCCGGGCCTTGAGTTTGACACCCCTGTCCTAAAGGATGTCATGAGATAAGTAAACTTTCGAAATCTGGAACATACAAGTATAGCATTCTGGGTGGGAGCATTGCTGTAGGACTGCTTGAGAGTACAGGTAATGTTTTCCTCGTTATTATTGATTGTTGTACAACGAAATAATAATTGATCAACTATATCTGTGTTTGTGTTTTATTGATTCCTCTCTGTTTCATTTTTTCCTGTTGTGAGTGCCAAATTGCCACAACAACCGCCTAAAATGTCTGACCTTGACTATACTCGCTTGTATTTTTGCAAAGAGTCTCTAGAGAGCTACCGAGTTTATATTAGCATAGTGGCGGCAAACATTCTGGATGTAAACCGGACCCTGGAGCAAAAACATTCCTATCGACCCATGATCCTTGCAAGCGAACAAGCTAACAAACAACCTTTAAAAGATGTTAACAACAGACTCCTTGTATGAGTCAGATATGTATGGATGACTGTGTTGTTTTCCATCTGATAAAGACCAGAAATGGTGTCTTTTTAATCAAATGACAATTGCTTTTCCTGTTTCATACTACGAAAAAGTAATCTAGCTCGACCCTTTTTACCTCCTGGTTATATGGCCCAATTAATATGTGCTATACAGTAGTGTTCCTTAGACCAGTGGTTCTCAACTCGTAGGTCGCGACCCAAAAGTCGGTCGCAGACCTGTTTCAAGTGGGTCGCAGATGTGAGTAAAAAAAAAAAAAAAATCTTTTATTTTTTTTTTTAAGTCAAACTTTTATTTTGAAGGCCGATTTTCTAACGCTGTGCATGCAGTCGGCGTTGGACTGGAAGTACCGGAGACCATAAACGGTTTCGAAAACTTCTGTCTCGTAGTGTTTTTTCGAGTCTTCTGGCCAATCAGAATCAAGATTGTTGCCGGAAGTCCCCACGGATAATAACTTAGCGGTAGAACTATTCTTTATACATCCATGGGTACAACTTCAGATACAAATGAACACGTAATGAAATATGACCCCCGGTTTGATGATTGACAGGTCACAGAACAATGGGGGCTATCTGCCCTTACCCACAATTTAAAGTAAGTCACACAGATCTCCTCTTTACTGTTCTCTCTGTGTGGAGCAGCAAGTTCAGCTGTCAGAACAAAGTGAAAAACAAACAATGACATAAAATATTATTAAAATGTCGGGTAGTAATAGATTAATTTATTTTCTTCTCAGAGTGTACCAGCATGCGTAGTTTATATGTTAGTATTTCTAAAAGTCTCCTGGAGGAGAATCCCTCCAAACTTTTTCTGGGGTTGGGTTTTCAGCATGTGTGCTTTTTTATACAGTTCATCTTTGAATCCATCATCTCATTAAATCTTTTTTAAAAGCATACTTTAGTTCTGTGAAGGGATATAAGCCCTGTACTTCACTTTAATTAATATTGTATGCTGAAAAGCGTATATTACATCACGATTTTTTGTTGAATAGATTTGAGTGGTTCAAAATGTTGGGTGGCGATTTATTGACAAAGAAAAATGTGGGTCCCGAGGCTAGACCAGTTGAGAACCACTGCCTTAGACCTTACACTGTGATGATAGCTTATGTAGCCTAGCTTTTACAAATAAAAATGGATTCTAAAATGAGGCATAAGTCACCTGTTTGCCGTTGGCCAGTGGGCAAAATTGGAAACATCGGCCCGTCATATCCAGAACTCAAAAGGCATCCATGCCTCTAATAAAGTAAATCAATCTGTGCTTGTTAAATGAATTCAGACTGTACTCTCTCTGTTCCTCACTGTCACACAGCATCTTTATACAGAATAAGCTATGAGAAGTCTCTCAGCCTGGATAAAGTCCTGCCCTACTCCTCTGTGCTCGACAAGAAGGTACCACACACACACACACACACACACACACACACACACACACACACACACACACACACACACACACACACACACACGCACACGCACACACACTATTTTACAATTGAGAATGCGCATAAAAATAAAAGGCAGCCATATGTGTGTGTATGAATGCAGTATGAGGACACAATTTGAATTCTGTTTTCTTTCTTTGTGCCTTAACACACACACACACACACACACACACACACACACACACACACACACACACACACACACACACACACACACGCACACTTGTGTTTTCTAGGAGGTGCCAGCATGTCTGTTGGAGGTCCCTGGTGTGTTGTGTACCACTGAGCAGCATATTGAACCCGTGTTCAAAGGCAAGGTAGCAACCTCCATTTTTTAAATCACATTCATTATTTTTAAAACTGCTTGTAAGTATTCTTGAACAATATATACGACTGTTGAGTTTTTAGTTACAGCATATACCCTATTTCCAGGAACCAGATCATAAAACTTGCATTAAGGTTGCTGATTAAATGTGTGTTTGTCACATGACTGTAGGTGCATGTGTTACGCAATGCTGGGAAATAACTTCATTCTAACATTTAGAATACGTGTGTGTGTGTCTCTCTCTCTCTCTCTCTCTCTCTGTCTGTCTGTCTGTCTGTCTGTCTGTCTGTGTGTCTGTGTGTCTGTGTGTCTGTGTGTCTCTGTGTGTCCCTGTGTGTCTCTGTGTGTCTCTGTGTGTGTGCAGGCCAGAATTCTCCAGGGTTTCTGGTCAGAGCTGCAGTGGAACACGGAGAGGACACAATATCTGGATGCTGATCCCAATCCCAGATACAGAACCTCACACATACAAGCCGACTGGGATAAACTGGTGAGTGTGTGTGTGTGTCTCATGCATATGAATGACCAATTGATTATTTGTTAAAGGGGCCCTATAATGCTTTTTGGGGTTTTCCCTTTCTTGTGTGTTTTGTAGATATCCCACTATGTTATGTGGGTGGAATAAGAGCCTTGTGTGTTGTCGGGTGTTCATCAAGGATCAAACAATGCACAAAACCTATTTTTGATACGTTTAAATCCAAAGAAATATATTTGTTTAGGATACATTTTGTCATTTGCTTTTTTAAAGGGCAACATTTTTATTTGAGTCCACTTCAGTTTTGGGGTTTTCTAAAGTATGATAATCCAAACGATGTTTTAATTTGGGAATTTAGTTGCATTGGTACAGATGAGAATAATCTTTGAGCTTTTAAACCGGCTCTATTTCCCTTTCCTGTATTGTGTTATAAGTATCTGAGGTGCTGCAGCACAGGCAGTATAAGAAAAATAAAGAGCTTTTTGAAACATTAAAGCATGGAGACACGTCACAGAAGAGGCAGAAAATACACAAATGGGCCCACACTGTTGCCCATAAAGTTGTAATAAAACATTTTGTACCTCTTCTCATGAAATGATTGTGTGTGTAAATAGGAATAAAAAGAGGAATGTGTCTGAAAACGAATTTCCTCCAACTTTATGGGCATCGGTGTATTTAAACTTACACCAAGGATGTGTCTTCGTGTGTCAGCACACCTTGTCTTTACTGAACAATGAGAGGATATTCTCCGCTAGGGCTGCACGATATTGAAAAATACTGACATTGCGATATTCTTTTCCCCTGCGATATATATTGCGTTTTTTTTAACTATATTTAACCGGATGAAGGATTTTAGTCACGGACGTTAACCGGTTGACTCATCAAACCTTAAGTCATGATCTAACATGTCATGATAATGCATGTTGCTTACCCTCAAATAAGGGGGTTCATCTGTGAATGTAGAAGAGTGGTGTCTAGAAGGGATCCAAGAGATTAGACGTATTACATTAAACTATAGGAAGCTTCATTATTACATTAGGGAATTAACATACGTGACCAAATAGGTAATTTAACTTTTTATTCCACAATTAAAACCTTTTTTGTGCAAATAGCAGCAAAGCAGTGGACATCTTTTAAACAATATTATACAAATTAAATTAAGAACAGCTATACACCAGCTCCTTTATGCCGTGTTGAACCTTTCTCTTATGGTGGAACACCGGCAAAGGCATCTGAAACAGTTGTTTGCTGTGCATGCAGACTCAGAGCCTGCATGTCACTCCACTCAAGTACCCCTGACATGAGAGCCGCGCAAGTTTTCCTTTTGTAGCAAGCAGCAAAATAATTGTAACATGACGTGTTTGAGTTAATTTACCTACTTAATATCGAACGCCCTAAAAAAAAAAAATCGCACGTCCCTGCAATGTGAATATCGCGCATGCGCATATCGCGGTTATCGCCATGACACGGTATATCATTCAGCCCTATTCTCCGCCCTCCCATGATGCTCCTTCTTGTTTCAGAGGGCCGAGAGGAGACCTTCCGGCCACATGAACCACATCGAGGAGAACACCAAGAAGTAAGTCTGCCTCCCACTGGAGCTTTGTTAAAAAGTACATCACTGTATAGACACACAGTCCTAAAACTGGAGAGAAGGAACGCATGACTGCAGCTCTGCACTGCGTTTAAGTGTTTGTCTCAAAATTGGGTTTGGAAAAGTACTTAACTTGTGCACTATCAGGAACAGTAGAACTGTTACTCAAGTTCAGCTACCCTTGAAAGTTGCATTGATTTTCCCAACATAGGTTCTAAAGCTGAATGTGAAAAATACATTGAGCTGTACCGTCCTTAAAAAACCATCCCAGTGTTATTACTGTTAACCCTAAAAGGTCTGGAACCAACAATGCGTTACTTTGTTCAAAATGTAATCTCAATCATCACCTATGACCCATTCGTGTGTTGTGCTGTCTGTATCTGAAGAAACCCCGCTCCATGCCTTCATTTTCTAACTTTCTGTGTTCAGGAAATGTCCAGGCTTAAACACATTTTATATAAAACAATAAGTTGAGCCTTTCTTCTCAGAGTGGTGCAGGAATGCGTCCTAGAAGCTGGTCATGAGTTAGCATTTTAGCACAAAGTCAATTTGGGTTATTTGTTAGAGGCCTGAAATAAGGTCTGTGGTTATTACATGATTAAGTAATGTTAACGTTTTGTTCTGCGATATAAATGTTACAACCACATAGATCATTTCTGAATCCATACCTCTTAAAAAACGGTTGTATCAAGCTGAAAATAATTCTGCATAAAACTGCAAATACGTTGACTTGAACATGAACTCATACGCGTGCGAATATGTGTGAATATGTGTGAATATGTGCAGCAGCAGTCTGTGGAATTGACTCAGAATAAAACATGTTCATTATGAAGAAGGAGCAGAGCAGCAGTGGCTCATTGATTTGTTTGCACAGAGGAATAGGATCCTTCTGGCTTTGGCTACAGACAACACATGTTAGTAGAATCCATTCAACACTGGTTTGGGGGATTTCATGGTTTATTCATTGTGTCTGAATGATGAAGTTGTTTCTCAGCTTGCATTCGTTCTGAGGTATAAACAATCAGTGGAAGAATAAAACATAGTGGTATATATTAAATATGTGAAGCGGGTTTAAAAAGTACTTTAGGGTGTTTGAAAATAAACAAACCTATACATACAAAAAACTGAAAATATTTACAGTGAAAGATATATCTATATATACAGAGTGTCTCGATTGAATTCACGATATGAATACACAGAATTGATGTCAGTGTACATGACAGGCCGACCTACAACTGACAAAATGTAAACATATGTAAATATCTACAAAATCTCCCCGAACATTAAAAGTTCTCACAATTATTATATGATATTATATGACGTTTCACTTGCAAGAAACCGTGTGTAGCTTGTTATTAGGTTGCTCTGTGAATATTAAACAGTTTATGATCAAGTGATGATGGACCCCTGATGTCGTACCTGCCTCGAATTAAATTCTACTACCGATCAAACCGAAAAGCCTTTTTGCTTCATAATTACCTTCTCTTCCTCCAGGCCGAACTCAGCACCTGCTTACTCACTTTTTTTACTCTTGATATATTTTTGCTGTGGAGTGCAGCAGCGAGCCTGAGTCCGCCTCAGCTTACAGCGCAGAAAGTAAGACTCTTATTTTAATGCTGGCTGGAGGGATTGTTTTCACACAAAGCTTTTTCTCCTTGTTTTGTAGAGTTCTATCGATGGTGGACACCTGGTGTCTTGGTAAGACGCATGAGCACACTGAAACACACACATAAAT
This sequence comes from Notothenia rossii, assembly GCF_949606895.1. Lineage (NCBI taxonomy): Eukaryota > Metazoa > Chordata > Actinopteri > Perciformes > Nototheniidae > Notothenia > Notothenia rossii. The sequence continues at coordinate 58,927,477 of NC_136908.1, read as the reverse complement.
CCATAAATGCAACACACACACACACACACACACACACACACACACACACACACACACACACACACACACACACACACACACACACACACACACACAGGAACACACACACACACACACACACACACACACACACACACACACACACACACACACACAGGAACACACACACACAGGAACACACACACACACACACACACACACACACACACACACACACACACACACACACAAGAACACACACACACACACACACACACACACACACACACACACACACACACACACACACACACACACACACACACACACACAGGAACACACACACACACACACACACACACACACACACACACACACACACACACACAGAGGAACACACACATACACACACACACATACACATACACACACACACACACACACACACACACACACACACACACACACACACACACACACACACACACACACACACACACACACACACACAAGAACACACACAGGAACACACACACACAAGAACACACACCCACCCACCCACCCACCCACACACACACACACACACACACACACACACACACACACACACACACACACACACACACACACACACAGGAACACACACACACACACACGCACACAGGAACACGCACACGCACACGCACACACACACACACACACACACACACACAATGCAGCAGGGAGTGTCGATAGCATAAACAACAAAACCTTGAATATAATGGAGCTCAAAACTGTGTGTGAGTGTGTTTGTGTCATCGTCTGAAGTTGCATTCTTCACGCTCGCTGGAGAATTCGGCTAAACAGAACCACCACACTCATTTATCTTGGAGGGAGGTCGAGGGGGAAAAGGGAAGGGGATAAGAAAAGGGAAAATAGAGCGAAATATATATTTTTTTAAGAGGAGAGAATGCTACAAGTACGATATAACAGTGGGGATTGTATTACCTCCTCCACGTACCTTTCTCTCAGGACTCCAGTGCAGATGTTTTGTCTCAGCCTCGACACACACCCTCACCTCACTTAATCCTCACGGATGATGTCATACACCTCCCTCAGATTCACTTGTTAAACAAACACTAATTGTAATCACTCCTCAAATAACACTTATTCCCAGATAATAGCAGTCATGAAAGAATCTGCCTTATTTATCACTCTGCAGTAAATCATTGTTCGGCTTTTTGTTGGAGCAAATGCATTGAACTTCCACCTGCTCCCTCCCAATAAGAATCAGCTCTGTGTGTAACATATTGAATACACAGTTTATAACTTTGAATTTACGACAGGAAGCCAATCAGGCAGCTCTCTGTGCCCTGGGAGTGAATATTTGTTTTATTATTACACTGTAACATCAAAAGCAGTGGCGACGAGCCGTGACTTTTATACCTAGGCCCTCTGAACCCCACCCCTTCCCTCGAGTTATTACGTCACAGCGTATACTTCAGCGGAATATCAAAACAACGGCCCGGGGTGCAAAACGCATCAATGAAAGCAACCCTCTACCACACAAAACAACACCTGTAAATAACCCTATTTGTGTTCTTTGAAATTGAAAAGGATATTGCATTGTGTTTGTTACTTTCGTTGCAGTTGTATGTCTTAAGTGTAATTTGGCATGCTATTATTTTGAAGGCGAGTTAACGCCGTTGACAGGAAGTTGTTGTTGCTATGGAAACAAGAAAAGTTTCACAGCGGGCGGAACTTGTCATAAAGTCCGCGATAATAACACCCACCCATTTAGAGGGAAGATATGATTGGTCAATTGTACTGTCATTTGACATTACTCTCTCGTTCAGTTACTATAGCTGGGCCCTCTGTGAATTCATAGCTGGACCTCTCTTCACAGTAAATCGCAGAGACGAACTTCTTTCATTTAACCCTTCACATTCCAACAGAAACTGAATGGGCAGATTCGAAGGAAATGTCTTTGGAAATGTTATTTTAAATACAATTAAATCAAGTTATTTCAGTAAAACTAATGAAAAATATAACTAAAAAAATATATTGTGTGTTAGGGCTGCTCAATTAATCGTATTTTAATCACGATTACGATTATGGCTTGCAACGATTACGAAAACAACGTAATCGAAATAAAACGATAATTTTTTTATTATTATTATTTTTTTTTATTTAAAGTTCATACTTAAAGTTCACGGCGTTCAGTGGAAATGAAAATGGGAATTAGGAAAAAAAAGGGGAAGCGAGGACTGTACATTTCCATAAAGTAAACAAAAGAAAGGTCTTGTTTTCAGGTGTCTTATCAAGACTCTCATTTGCTCAGCGTGTGTGTGTGTGTGTGTGTGTGTGTGTGTGTGTGTGTGTGTGTGTGTGTGTGTGTGTGTGTGTGTGTGTGTGTGTGTGTGTGTGTGTGTGTGTGTGTGTGTGTGTGTGTGTGTGTGTGTGTGTGTGTGTGTGTGTGTGCTTGAAATTCTGGAGCACGGTCCACTTTTGTGTGACCGACATAAAAACACTGACACAGCAGGATTGTGCCCCCCCTCCCCCCAAGCTCTGGGAAGTATTTAAAAAGTGTATTAAATGTATTTATCTTAGCTATGAACGAGTCAGAGTTTGTTTAATAACGTACACCTGAGGCTACCTGTAGTTTTCGTCTACATTCAGCATCAATGGCTCTTTAAAGCCTCTCTAATGTGCTCACTGCTGCTGGGTCTCTTCCAGATAAGAAGCTGGTGCCACTGTTCCAGGAGGAGGACCATCAACACAGGGCGCTCATTGGCCTGGTAAGAGAAACAGTACACGGTTATATCTGCAACACACTCTCTGCTAACGTGATATTTGTCCTGGCTTTGGCTGGACATTTAATTCAAGAAAAAAACCTACGACCAAAAGTCCAAAACCTAAAGATATTAAATGTTGCAAAACACAAAAAAGCGGCTAACTTTTGGATTTAATAAACAAGCAAACATAATTTAGTAATTTTGCAAAAAATCTTCTTAAACGATGAATTCATCGCCATACATTTTGGGGGATTAGTGTGCATTTTTTACCGATTCATGCACACATTGAAATGAGAAAAAACGATATTAAAGTGGACATCTTATTCTCATTTGATATTTGTATTTAGTGCCTGTATTTTGAGGGGGGGAGTATGTGGGAAAGAAACCCCCCCTGGAGGGAACTTTGGGATTTTCGCCTTTGCAGACCATTTACATGCATTAAAACCTATTACACGTTACAGGAAAGGGAAACCCCCCAAAAAGCACAATAGGGCCTCTTTAAAGCTGGTTTCTATGGCAGTGTGATATACAACATCATGATGTCATTTTCCATTGTGGATTGTTAACCTGCAACCATAAATAAAACCTGATTTAGAGCTTTAAAAAACAAACAAACAAACATATATACTTGAATACTGTTTGACAAACTGGTCGTTTGCTTGTGCCACAAACCTGAAACCCAGAGAACAGCTGTACAAGAGAGCTAAGAGGTTTTTGACAGAAAGCCAAATTCATACCACCTCTGTACCATCCTAGAAAAACACAATTTCTTGAGTATTGACAATTTAAAGTCTTTTAAAAGTATGTGTTTTTTTTATAAATGTTTACATGGACTGCCCCCCCTCCCTAAGGGGAATTCATCCACAAAAAAGACACTGGACGCTGCACTAGGTCAGAAACCAGAGGAGACTGTGAGGTCCACCCTAGACGGACCACTTTTAGACAAAATGTCCTCTCCATTAAAGGCAGCTCATTTGTGGAATAGCCTCCCAACTGAGATACGGAATAGTCCCACTCTCAATAGCTTCAAAGGTCAACTCAAAGAATGGTTGAGAAACAATAAGACGTGTAATCACCGCACTTTAACACAGGGGTATCTCCTCTTGCACTTCATGCATCTCTTGTATCATCTCTTGCACTTAATATGTCGTTGCTGCTATAGTGTGCTGCCATGTGGTAAATACTTGTGTGTGCTGCTCTTGCTCTTTTACATATCATGTATTTATTTGTTGCTATGTTTACAAATGTCATGTTCTTATACAGTATGTTGTATGTCAGGGACTACGGATGGAAATGAGCTCAAAGCTAAAATCCGGCACATTTACACTTGAAGCATTATTTGTCTAAAGTGTTCATTAATGTGCATTGTCCCTTTTCAAATAAACGATGAAATGAAATGAAAAATATGCTTTGACATTTGTAAAAGTGAAAACCCTTTCCTTTTCTAAAGGGAGAATGACAAATGCAGGCGGATAAAGAAATGGATTTATTTTATTGCCGTTGTTGTGGAAGAGCTTGAGTGGCCAGATCAGAGCCCTGACCTCAGCCCCGCCCATCCCTCATCCTCTGAGAGGGATCAGAGCACTGACTTTGAGCCAGAGCTCTGACATCAGGGACGGATGGTAGAGATGGGGAAGTAGAAACCAACTCATTCATACAACTCAGTCATTCGATTTGGGTTTAATCACCCCAAATGATGGATGCATTGAAGTGGAGCTGGATAAGGTACTAAATAGTCAGTTTATTACAGTAGAAGGTGGTCTGCACTCTCCAAGTGTTGAGAAGCAGACAGCTGTACAAGCACAGAAGCAAAACAAATGCCTATATAAAACACTACAGGAAAGGAAAACCCCAAAAAGCATAATAAGGCCTCTTTAACTTGCATGTTTTAGGAAAGTAAGTTAATTAAATGAACCATTCAGTTAAATAAATAGTCATTCGTAGTTAGTTGTGACAACATATGCACTTATTCTAAAAGTCCTTTTAACCTTCAGAAAAAGACTGTAGTTGACGTCCAACACAGCACATTGTCTCTTTTGAAATACAGATCCAACTTTGACGCCCTTTTTGTCTCCGTTTGAATAATGATGTCTTTCCCTCGCAGCAAAGGAGGATTGATAGTGAGGCCCCTCCTCAGATGCACTGAGTCTCCCAGATTGTTGACATCCCCTGGAGGGTTTTCCCTCTAACATGGGTTGATATATAGACCGCTAACGACCCATAGTGAAATGCTGACAGCCAATCATTTCCCCCCGTAGTCATCTTTAAGGTGAAACTCGCTGTTACGCTTCAGATGAGTCGACACTTCAGAGAAAAGGGCTATCTTAAGGTCCCTGTCCTGCCTTTTTTTTCATCCCGTTTGATAGACAATTTCATATCCTGCAGTTTTCACCGAGCTCAGCACTAAGGAGCAGATAGCTTCAGTTTAATGGAGTTCAGGCTAGATGCTAGCAGTCTCCAAGCTGTTCTTAAAATGACTTCCAGTTTATCTATCCTTTTAATCTCCTTCCTTCCTTCCTTCCTTCCTTCATTCTCTTCCTCACTCCCTTTTCCTCCCGGAGAGCTATGAACTGTTTTTTAGATCTTCCCTCATCTGCTGCACTTTTCCACCTCTTCCCCTCTCTCTCCTCTCCGTCGTTAAATCAATTTTGGGACGCAGTAGTCGAGGGAAAAGTCGAGCTGAACTCAATTTGACCCTGCTGAGCGTGCAGTAAAGTGTTCCTAAAATACACACACACAAAGTTTTACCCCAAGCTACACACACACACACACTTGCATCCAAAGGAAAAAAATCAGTGTATGTATTTCTTTATTGCTTTGCGTTGCAGACGGTTGACAAGCTTCGAGAGCATCTCAACAGACACCTGCCTCGACTGGGGAAGAAGAAGATTGACTCGCTGGTTGTCAACTATGTGGCCAAACTGGTGGGTACACAGTGTGTGTGTGTGTGTGTGTGTGTGTGTGTGTGTGTGTGTGTGTGTGTGTGTGTGTGTGTGTGTGTGTGTGTGTGTGTGTGTTCAGTATTGCTGTGTATACTCTGTGAACCCTCCTGTAATTGAAAAGGAACATCGTTCTCCACGTTATGTTTCTTTAATGTCCGCCCTTACTCTTTTTGGGGAAGGTTAAGTGACTCTCACAGTGAGGATGGCTCGGTGGAAGCTGCAGAGTTTTCCACTTTAGTTAAACCCTCTGACAGAGCGCACAGATGAATGTGTGCTCTTCAAATCAGAGAGGATGCTGGGAGCCATCAGGTCTCCTTTTCAGTCCTTAAAACAAACATCGGCTCTGCGCTCAAGTGTCCTCAACCACACTCCACTTTGTGGGAGCACAAAGCTTTATAAAGTCTAAAAACAATTAGATGTTAATGAAGAAGTATTCAGCTGCTTTATGAGTACAAGTACCAATACATTATTTTCAAATATTCCATTACCAAAATCTTAGTTACGGCACAAAAGTATTATCAGCTAAATGTACTTGAAGTATAAAAAGTCAAAGTAATCATAGTGCAGAAAAATGGCCTTTATTTGTGTATAATATTTATATATGACATTTCTAGATAATACTGTTATGTAATTTTACATAAAACTGTTGTAGACAAACAACGTTCTGATTGTCTTTTTATAAAATATTTAAATAATTTGACTTTAAGATATAGGCCACTAGTTTAATTTTTAAAGATTATTCTTGTTAAGAGTAGCTAAATTAGTTTATTTCCCTTTTGAATGTACTGGAGTAGAAGTACAAAGTAGCATTACATGGAAATGCAGTACATTACTACATGTACTTAGTTAATTTAAACCTCTGGTTATTTATTTGGTTAAGTTGTGTCTTCACTTATCCAGTAATTTTCAAATCTAGAGATATTTCTATCAAGTTAACGCCTTGTTTCAGTCGGAGCAAGTGATTTTGTCGTATCCTTTTACACATGCATCAGTGTTGTGGTTGTCTACAAGAAACTGTCATAGATTTTTTTTTTTTATCAAAATGTAAGCTGCATTTTTACAATAGAGGCGAAGTCCCGCCCTTCTACTTCCGCCCCATGGGATCTTATTTAGGAAAAATTATGTATTGAAGTCAATGGGGAGAAAAGGATTACCTTTTGATCCCGTTTGAATTGTGCCGCGAATTACACATATGATATTTGTCAATTTAAAAGATAATTTCCAAGTCAAAAAGTCACAGTTTGTCGTAAAACTGTTGAAATATAAGACTATGAAAAATAACAACTAGAAAGACTACAAATCCCAGAGTCACGTAAGTGATGTCATTAACGTTACACATTACACTCGTGTTACTCACCGAAACCTTGTCCCCCGGTCCCGCATGCTGGCCCTTACGGAACCGACTAACTCCCCTTGCGTGTATGAACAGCTCTCAACGTGACCAGACTTGGAGTGATTTTCACCTCTTTTAATACTTTTCACCTCATTCTGAAAGAAAGAAGTGAAATGTGCCAACGTGACGGCCATCTTGGTGTGTGGTGCGAGA
>NC_136908.1:58892736-58915236 GCF_949606895.1 Notothenia rossii | reverse complement strand
AATGTAATCAGTCACCTAATCTGAGTTTCATAATATAAAATAAATGTGTTTTACTAACATTGTAATCCTGCTAGTAACTGCCATTTTTTTGTAATTTAGCAGTAATCTGCGTCTTTTTTATGTAACTGTAAGAGAATAAAGGAAGCCAGTAGGGACAAATGATTGGGATTCAAACAATTTACTAGTTAAAAATATATTTCAAACGTTGTGTTTAGTTCTATAAAGCCAATGTTAGCAAGCAAACAGCTAAAGTAAGCAGGGTGTGTGATTAGCATTTTCCGTTGGCACGTTAGCATGCTGACGTTAGCATTAGGCTCAAAGTCTAAACACAGCCTCACAGAGCCACTAGCGTTGCTGCAGACTCTTACCTTTTTCTTTTATTTATTGTTTTCCAGAGCATCAAAAGCTAAAGTCTCTTTTTCATCTCCTTTTCTTCTCCGGCCCTTCTGTTCTCTCTCTGTCTCTGCAGGCTATCACACTTTATTAGCAGTGTTTGCTGTGCGCTGCCTCCCTCAGCCCACCTTCTTACAGTACGTTGACCACGGCTTCCTGCAGCTCACTGAGACCTTCGTGTCCCGCCTCATGACAGGTACACACACACACACACACACACACACACACACACACACACACACACACACACACACACACACACACACACACACACACACACACACACACACACACACACACACACACACACACACACACACACACACACACACACACACACACACACACACACACACACACACACACACACACACACACACATTTTGCTATTTATTTATTTCCATATGCGAGTAGAAAAATATTGTCAATTCATCATCCACTCTCGTCCAGACTGAAATAGCTCAACAAATATTTGGTGGATTTCCATTCGATTTTGTGCACAAATGCTTGTTCCACAGTCAGAGGATGAATTTGAATGTCTCTGGTGATTCTCTGAATTTGTATCTAGCGCTACCATTTAGGTTAACATGTGTGGCTTTAAGTGACATTTCTCAAATACTATTGGATAGAAAAATCATATAAACAACATTATTTCATTTCATCACCTTATGGAAAGGTCAGTTGCTAACGTTCGCTTCCTTTTAGAGTCATTGCTTGGCTTAAAAAAACTTGAATATTGTTTATTTTCCTTTCACACTGAGCACATTGTTGGAAGGACAAATATCTTGACTTGGCTCTGAGATCAACAGAACAGAAATACACTTGTAAACTCTTGATCTCGTTGTACTTTAACATGGTTCTTTCTCATGAAGAGAACAAACAAAGATGAAAAGATTATTTATTTAAAGGCCAGAGTCCAAATGCTTCGGACTTCAAAGTGAGAGCAAAGGATATTTCAGAGCTTTGAAGTACCAGGGTTCATGCATCACATCAAATGAGTGTATAATTATTCAAATGTCTACCACTTTATCCTGGGCAATTTGCTGGGCAGGTGTGCTCTTTCTGCCTCATTACAAACACATACAAACATATACTCTCATCTGGAATTCCGAATGCAACTAGTCTTACTTATCTTGGTTATAGACTTCTGACATGCTGGCAGGAACCACTTGTATCATGAAAACTAGAAAAAGGAAGTTTTATGCTCTTGAAACGCCTGTACAAAACGTTATGATAATCCATCCAATAGTCGTTGAGATATTTCACTGGGGCATTGTTTGCTAATTAGATTTCAAGGTAACCCTAGATGAACTACATTACCCATAAGGCATCGTTGCACCAGGAGAGGGGCTGCTGAAGCAAAGGATCTCTGAGGCTCACTACTCCATTTCCTTTTTGAATGAATAGATATTTCTGCACCACAACAAGCACACCTTCTGGGAGTTTTTTAAACTCCAAAATAAAAAACTCGGGCTGACTCAGGGTCTTCATGCTTCAGGGATCAGACTTGTTTATGGATAAAAATGTGTCTGTTTTCTATAAAAGTTGTAGTTTTATCAATTTTGGACTTGTTTTGCATTTATTTTAAATGAACAGCAAAACAACTTAAATCCCATGTTTCTGTTGTTTCAAAGGATTTTGAGCTACTAATAGCTATAAAAAGAGAAGGTGTGACTTTGCATTATTTGTCCTCCCCTGTTGTCTAAAAAAGTAATTACCATTTCTTTTACTTTCTCTTTAGATTTGGACAACAGTGACGCCAACGAGCGACTGAAGTTCAGCATACTTAAGAGACTCCCTGAGGTACTGCTGAGTCAAAGATGAGTTTTTTTTAATGAAGGGCAAGGAGTAGTTTAGAATAGTTTTCCATCCTAATGACGACACTTTGAATGTACAAACCTGGGAGTATCAAGCTGAAATGTATCTGCAAATGACCGGGCTGAATTTCGCAGTCAGTAAAACAATTCATGAGGCTTAAATGTAATCCCATCTCTTTGTGAGGGGGACGTTTGGATGTCTCTGTGAACGGTTCTCTCCCCCAAACTTCCTATTCTGAGCTAATGTAGAGTTATTTTTGGTATCTTCTCCCTCAAACCCCCTCAAGCCAATCATAAAGCTCTTGTGTAACTGTGTGTGTGTGTGTGTGTGTGTGTGTGTGTGTGTGTGTGTGTGTGTGTGTGTGTGTGTGTGTGTGTGTGTGTGTGTGTGTGTGTGTGTGTGTGTGTGTGTGTGTGTGTGTGTGTGTGTGTGTGTGTGTGTGTGTGTGTGTGTGTGTGTGTGTGTGTGTGTGATCCGTCCGCATCGTGGTCAGAGGAATGTCAAGTGCTTGCCGTCTGTTTTTCCTGCCTGTCAGACTTCTCTTGGCAGGCAGGAGAGATTTATCAGGCACAGCACAGCACAGCTACAAAACAAAGAATGTTTTAACAAACTTAAGAAATGTTCAATTTAGGGAACCCTATCGGCTTCATAATTCTTACTATACTGATCTTCAACCTCCATTGAATAGTCCTTCATAATATAAATAACGAATGAAAGAGATATGCTAGCTCTTTAGCCGCTCAACTAGCCTATAACGCTAGTGTTTACTAAGTGGAGATTTTGAATAATTGAACTAAATAAAGTAGTTCTTACGTAGAAATAAGTTCCTTTATAAAGGTATTAATCAAGTATTCACACCTAGAATTAGTTTGGTTTAAACCAGGGGGGTCAAACTCAAGGCCCGGGGGCCAAATCCGGCCCGCGACTTCATTTTATGTGGCCCGCAAGAGCTTGCAAAGATTATAATACGTTTATTATACGGTTACATGCCACTTTACAGAAGCAGGTTGCCCATAAACTACATGTCCCACAATGCATCTCATTTTGTGACATGCACACTGAAGAGACTTGCAATTATTTGCCCTAGACTTCTACTTTCAGACGTAGTTAATTACGAAGTTATTACCCTATCCAATAATAATCCAATTCAGAGGCAATAATGTAATATAATACATTATTTTATATATATATTATATATTTATATATGTATATTTATATACTTACAACCGGCCCTTTGAGTGCAACCATAATGCTAATGTGGCCCGCGATGAAATTGAGTTTGACACCCCTGGTTTAAACGCTCTGTAGATAACGGACTAAATTAGCGATAGCTGGCTAACCTGTATAGTGAGAAAAAAAGATACTCTGGAATACTGCCAATACATTTGCTTGATTAAAAAATCTGTATCAATGTAAATACCTTTAAAAAAAACTAAACATAATGGCATAAAATCTGCCAAATGTCCAAATAGCGTTAGCTTAGTTAGCATAATCAGACATTGCAATGCTAAACTGTGAATGCTACTACACGTTTGTAACATATTGCAACCCCATGGACTGACCTTGAGACCGCTATGTTTTATTTACTACAGTTTTGCCCCAAAAAATATTTCTCTTGAATCCCTCATTAGCAGTCAGCTCCTCGAGAATAGTTTTCAGCTCCAGTTGGCAACATATAGACTATAGAGGGACAGATGTTCCTTTGCTTCGGGGAATAATTTCTTGATGACAACATGAGCAACATGCCTAAAATGTTAACTTTGGTGTGTGTGTGTGTGTGTGTGTGTGTGTGTGTGTGTGTGTGTGTGTGTGTGTGTGTGTGTGTGTGTGTGTGTGTGTGTGTGTGTGTGTGTGTGTAGCCTATGGAGCAGAGGATCTACCATATGTGGGACCATCCTGTCAGTTCAGCTTGGATCTCCAGAGATTATGTCAGGACTCAGCTGGAGAAACTCAACAAAAGCAAGGTAACGCAGCAAAGTGTCACACATACTGCGGAGAATACACACCGACACATACCTGAAGCCCTCCACACATCTAACACAGCATTCGCTAATTAGCAAAAAGTAAAATACCTCAGAGACTGGTGTGATGATGACTAATTGTCCAGTATTCCTACAGCATAGGAAGAAAGAACCTAAGGATACCAAACATTTGCTGCTTCCAGCTCTTCACTTATGAAGATGTAACACTTTATATTTGTATGAATTGAATAGGTTTTGAAAAACTTTTTGAAGGCATCTTCTTCGACTGAGGACACTTGTGAGTGGCCATTATCACAATTTCCTGACAAGAAATCATCGCAGCCGCACCATTTTAACGCCAGAAACTTTTTTGTGACACTTTCAAAAAAGAAATCTTCCTAGACTTTTTCTTTCATCCAATGTGTTTTAAAAGTGAACCCATCTGTTCAGCTTACACATCATCTATGCACTCCATGATGCTAATGACTAGTCGGCTAATAGGCTAGTAGTGGACCCAGTAGCATTTGTGTGCAATGGTGGATAAGTAGAAATGAATACAAAAAAGCTGCCATACAACATTATCCAGAAGTTTTTTAGATTTGCCGCAGAATTGTTTTTGACTTGAGAGAAAACCTTCATATTATCCACAGTTGTGTTCTTCCCTCCTCTTCAGGGATTTGCATTCAGCAGCAGAGACAAGCCAGGCTTCAGACCTGAGTTCCTGCCTCTTACCTACCTGGCAAAAATACTCTCTGATATAGAGGAACAAGGTGTGTGTGTGTGTGTGTGTGTGTGTGTGTGTGTGTGTGTGTGTGTGTGTGTGTGTGTGTGTGTGTGTGTGTGTGTGTGTGTGTGTGTGTGTGTGTGTGTGTGTGTGTGTGTGTGTGTGTGTGTGTGTGTGTGTGTGTGTGTGTGTGTGTGTGTGTGTGTGTGTGTGTGTGTGTGTGTGTGTGTGTGTGTCGTCTGGTTTTGATACAAGGGCCTTTGATGGATTAAGAGTGCGTGCTGCTTGGTCCGAAAAAGCAAGGAAGTGGAAGAGAGGAAGGAAGTGTCTGGTGTTTTATCCTCTCCCTGTGTTGCAGCTCCGAACCCTTTCGAGGAGCAGGAGAACGTGGACGCCAGATTCGTGGAGGAGACGGCTCTGAAACAGACACTAATGCTGCTGGGCTTTGAGGGAAAATGAAACGGGAAGGGCGGATGGAGGGAGAAACAGATGAGGGGGAAAACGTGTCTGAGAGAAAAGTCATCATCGACTCGGCCTTGAGGATAAGTAACCGACGGGTGGATGACGGGGGAGATTGAAAGGCCGAGCGCTCGTAAACAAGCTCTCACTGTTCGATGATAGATGGGCGGAGGAAAGATGCAGGGAGACGCCCAGAAAAGAAAGATGGAGGGGAGAATATGAGGCAGAAGGGACGAAATCATTTATTATAGTAAAAACGAAGGCATGGATGGAACAATATGGACAGTATACTGAAAACACTTTAATTAAATGTATCATGGCAACAGATTTCACGTGAGGTTCATTGAAAGCAATACTATTAAGTTGAAGCTCATATTTTAAATTTAATATTACTCCTTTCACCTAACTTAATCTGTTGACATAATACATGTAATTAAAGTCAACCTTTCAGTTTTGTAAGTGTACAAAGCATTCAAACACAAACACGGGTAAATCTTCCCGGAAGTTGATTTAACAGCTCAATTCTTTATAGAAAATCAATAACGCCAGCAGCGATTAATATGAATTGTTGCAGCAACAATTCTCTCCATAACTTCTCAATGTTTCTCTCATGCGATTTATGAATATTGATGTCAGACAGTGTTTATAAATCAAACACAGTGGCGTACTCCATCTACTTGATTACCCGCTGACACGAGCTCTGCACACACAGCGGTCGGTCAGCCGCTGTGCGTTCAGTCTGATATTAACTCTGAGTTATTCACGGTGTTTACAGCTCAATGGGATGAGGTATAACTCAGGGAGAGCACCTGGCAGATGTTTAATAACAACCCCCACAACCAGATATTAAGTTGTGTTAAACTATGAAGAAATATGTCTGTAATATTTGTAAAATGCACGGTTTGTTCCCGTCTGACGAATGGACGAAAAGGGCTGGGTGACATTTAAAATAATGGGAATTACCTGATGATTTTTGAGAAATATGACAATTTGTTTCTACCTATTTCCGACACTAATACTCTATGTATGAACTGTAGCTTATGATGAAGCTATACACACCATCAGATCAGCAAAGACAGTACTGGGTTAATGATGAGTCCTTAGGAACGGAAATTGAAAAAAAAAAAGACTGACTACAAATGTTTGGTTTGAATTATGACGCAGCTCTTACTGTAAGTGGAGAAATGTGTGTGTGTGTGTGTGTGTGAGAGTCTGTGTGTGTGTGTGTGTGTGTGTGTGTGTGTGAGAGAGACATGTGTTCAATCCTAGACGGAGTTGGCACCATCTGAGACTAAATACCAGAGATCAGGATATTTACATCTCATGTCTTACTTTGATTTGAGAAATCACAGCACATTCCTCTGGGGGGGAAAAGGGCTTACATAATCTCTTGTGTTTCTTCTATTCAAACGAAATCAGTTTTGTAAGATGATCTGTAAATAAAGAGATTTTTTCCCAAGTTTGCTTTATTATTATTATTCTTGTTGTACGGCCATACTTTTTTGAAGAACATGGTGTACAGGGAGGCTCAGTGGCAACAGAGAGGACTTGGCTGTCGTTGTTTCCAGTTGATTTCCTGAGAACACTGAAAACTTCAGAGCCTGAGTTTCATCGTGGAGCTAAGAGATGAATTAGGAAATGATCTCAGCTGGCAGTCAGATAGTTTGTTGCTTGAAAAGCTCAAGGAGGAAGTGAGCTCTTCGATTCTCGAGAGTACCACTTTAAACTTTGACTGAAAACAAGCTGTGACATTTAACGAAGGACACACACATCACGCTTTTCTACAGCGTTGTCATGCAATACATTACATCAGTGCTAAATGACTCAATGTTTTTGTTGTACTTGTTTAACCACGTCGATACAATCATCTCAAATCATTTATCTTCTGGGGAATTCCTCTGTTAATGTGAATAAATGACTCATTCCCCACCTTAGCATCCTCCACACTCTGCTATGCCGGCAGTGTTATGTAGCCAGTAATAGGCACACACTGCTCTCACCGTTAGCGTGCAATGTATGACATACACACACACACACACACACACACACACACGCATAGGGAGGACAGGGCTGCCTCAAAATCAGATCAACTCCACCTGTTGCCTTCTTGAACTATTTAAGAGGTTGGCTAACAAAGTGTGTTTTGTTATATTTGGTTATGTGTGCCTGACATACTGTAGCCCCACATCTCTGCTTAAAACTAATTATTTTAACAGTGTATCTTGAAACTTGCTATTTCAACTGTTTATCCATTAATTTTAGGCATGGCGATGAGGAGGTGTCGGCGTTCTGGCGATTTACTCTGGGAGTCCCAGCAGCTTCTGCTGAAGCCAGTCCCCAACTCCGGGGACTTCCAGCCGGGGACTTCGGGTGGCAGTATACGCCGTGAAGTTGTTTGCGGCCTGCCAGTAAACCCAAAGCAGAAGAAGAAGAAGTGACTTCAGCGGCTTCATTTGCCTAATCCTCCCTCAGGGACTTATTCCGGTGTGAACGCGATCTGTACTTAGTTCCTGAGAACTAAAGAGTTCTCAGGAACTAAGTGTGTGCCTCTAGGTGCTTTCACACCGCAGTACTTTTCCCACAAAGTTTAATCAGAACTGAGAATTCTTTAGTTCTCATGAACTAAGTAGGGATGCTCCGATCGCCAATTTTGGGGCCGATCGCCGGAATCAGTATCGGCTGATACCGATCGCCGATCCGATCGAGTGGGCGGGTCCTAAACGGAAGATTTAAACATCACTTTAGTTTAAAACTCAGTTAATGGGGCTCATTCACTGGCGCTTCCACAAACAACAACCAACTTCATTATTACATTCAAATGAAGTACATTATTCAAGTTTACATTCACTTTGGATAATAACACGGGAGAAATGAGCGGAAGCTTCTCTTTTCCTCTCTCTCTCCCTCTCTCCCTCTCTCTCTCTCCTGACAGCCTGTCAGTATCTCATGCAGCTCACTGATCCAGTAATGAGTGACCTGACAGTGAAGAATAAATATATTTATAACTAGTTTAGCTTGTTCCAGAGGTAGATAAAGTAGCTAAGTGTGTTAGGTCTAACTCTTGTGTGTGTTGCTCCGCTCACCGGTCCGTCACAGCGGGTGGAGCTGCAGGATTTCTGCTTCACACACGTTGCATACCGCTATTTTGCTGTCTTTTTCGGACACCTTAAAATACTGCCAGACCGGTGAAGCCATTTTGGCGAGCTTGTTTTGCCGCGCACTGAGAAAAGTGTCATGTATTTTACGTCATGCAATAGGCTCTCGCGATCGGCATGTTTAGAGAGCAGCGATCGATCGTTAGAGAGTGAGTATCGGCCGATCTCGATCAGTGACCGATCGATCGGATCATCCCTAGAACTAAGTACAGATCGCGTTCACACCGGAATAAGTCCCTGGGGGAGGATCAGGCAAATGAAGCCGCTGACGTCACTTCTTCTTCTTCTGCTTTGGGTTTACTGGCAGGCTGCAAACAACTTCACGGCGTATAGTATTCCATAGACATATATAAACACTAGATGACTCACCCGCGCTGCTGGCCAATGGAGACCGACGTTGCCACATGGCGGCCATCTTTCCAAATGGCAGCTCGCTCATTCATAACATTATGTCTATGGTGCACTATTGAAATAACCATAGCTTGCTCAATTTTCAAACGGTTTGGTTTGTTATAAACATCAAAGATGTAGTTATGATACTTCATACTTTTAATTATAATCATGGACTTTTTTTTGTCAACATGTCTTGTTGTCTCCTGTATCATAGCCATGCTAATAACGTTTATAATAAACCAAACCGTTTGTAAATCAGTCAAGATTTCAGCGAGTTAAGAGTATTTTTGTGCAGATCACTCAACTTACAACAGCTGTACTGTAGCAGTAGTTGTTGACTGTGGCAAGATGGCCACCGGTGAGCTACGCTGGCGACTCCTCCTTGAGCCATCTAGCCTTTATATGTCTATGGCGTATACTGCCAGCCGAAGCCCCCGGACGGAATTCCCCGGATTTGGGGACTGGTTTCAGTAGAAGCTGCAGACACCTCCTCATCTCCACCGCTCCCATGTTTTCTTTTGTGTTGCCATAAGTTAGTCTCTCTGCGTTTGTGCGCTGGGCTAATGCTAATAATGCTAATGAGAGGATAATAAATGGCGGCTTCACAAAACTTTTTGGGAGTTTTACGGGGCGTAGTTTGCAATCCGCCCAGCCAATCAGAAATAGGAACCTTTGTCTCCCACAAAAGTACGTGCTCTCTAGCAGGGACGGAAAAGGGGGTAAAAAGGTCCGTTTTTTTTTCGTGTGAACCATAGACTGTATAAAGGTGTGAACGCAACATTTCGTTACTATATCGGAACTAAAGTGGGAAAAGTACTGCGGTGTGAACGCGCCTCTTAGGTCTCCAAACGAGAGGGAAAGGTAAGTGCAAAATAAAACAGGAAGTTCAATGACAGTAGAGTAGACATGAGTGACTGCAACTTGACAAGTGAACAATGAGACTAAACATGCACCTACATCTAAACATAAACTATAATTAAACATGAAACCTGATAAATAACTTAATAATAAATACATTAACAAACATGGCGGGATATAACAGCCCTTTAGCTAATGTTTTTAGCTTTTTGCTAACTAGTTTTAATGTGCTCTCAAATGCAACATCTTACAAACCATTGAAGTGGGTGTTCATTTAGCACCTGTTAGCTTACATTTATTAGGAATACTTTTGATCAATCATAGCAATTTTTATTATATTTTAATGTTTATTTTATTATAATTATCAACAATAATTAATAATGAACAATTATTACATTTTTTAAATTATAAATTAATTAACAATACATTTGTTATACTATTATTTATATATTTTTGTGTTGACTTCACATTAACTGGGCTCACTACCACACACATGCTCACAGGCAGCATAGTCTATTACCTCATTGACAGGAATCTGCTTTCGCCTCAAGCTCAGATCAGCCGATAGAACAACTTCCAGTAAATTCGTTGAAGCTTCAAAGCGACATGGTTTTCGGTCACTAACGGACAGAGCTCCACTTTTATCCTTACTTCACTTCGACTCTTTTCAGACTGCCATCTCTTATTCCTCTTCATTAAAAATCTCCTCTGTCATTCTCTATGCTCTTTCATTGCCTGATACTGACTCTATATTTACATTGATCATTTCAGACATAAAGCAGGCGCCCTTAGCCCGGCTTAAATTTAAACCCGTTGCAATTTATTCATCCGTTGAAGATTACAAGTGGGAGGGATGAAAGGGCAACAGGACAGAAGAGTATTCAGACTTATTTCAGTGTACCGAAAAATGAAATGATCCAAAAAAAAAGACAAGGACAAAGCTTTTACAATTTTCGGACCAGCATATAAATCTGTAGTGTTTAATATTCCATCATTATGTCTGGACCTCTACTTATGCATAATCTGAAACACTTGTTTTAATCATATATTGGTTCTTGTGTGTGTGTAGGGTTAGTTGAAATAGAGGTCACATACTTCCGTCCTTGTTTGACCGTTTGAAAAGCAATAAATATACTTTTTATAACAGGCAGGACAATGATTTTCTATTAAGAAATGAGAAAGAATAAACACAAATCATGACACATCACAGACATACTGTAAAGGAAACAAATAGTTTTTTTGGGTGGAAATTATGTAACAGAGAACAAAGCATCAGCTCCCATGTCCTCAGTCACCCCTTCAAAGTATTTCGTGTTATTGCAAGCCAGAGTGTAAACAAGCCTTTGCCGGTAACTTTAAAAAAAATCCACCAAATTACAACCAGATGCAGTACACATGAACTGCTTTTAAATGACTGAACGACAGTGGTATGCTGGACACTGAGGAAACAAACATTCACAAGAAGTAGGAGTGTCACTGAGAGGTGTGTCGGAGAGCAGAGATACAAAAACATGTGTGATACAAAGAGAAACATCACTGAAATCCACCGGAAAATATGTTTCATATTCAGATTATTTTACATTTGAATAAATTGTATGTCCTTATGGTGTCGAAGGAGGACAGGCATGATTATATCTGATGTACAACAGGTGCAGTTATTAAGCATCTCCATGTATGGTTTTTTTGCGTTGAGTCTGTAAAAAACAAAGTTCAAAAAGGAAAAAACCAACAAATAGGAATACACTATATCTATTTTGTCTGTTTGATTTGTTCTATGTCCTATATATATTCATGTTGCACTGTTGGAGGTGCCTGTGACTTAAGTTTTTCATTACCATATCAAGGTTCCCATATTGATTATGGGATGCTGTAATAATCTGTTTAGTGTTTCAGCCAATCAGAGACATGGTCTGTATATATCTGAGACCTATAATATATTGATGAAAAACAGTATAATAGGCGACCTTTGAAATAAGACAAAACACCCACTGGTTGGATACAAGTGTATTATTTCCTAGATGTCTAAGGGTTGGAGCGTTGGCTTGCGGATGTGTCTCATGTTGGCCCCTGGCTGGGAGGGCTTGAAGGGGGCCAGGGCTCCGTAGGGTTTGGGCAGAGGGAGGGGGCCGGTCTGCGGGACGTAGGCGTTGGGACGGGATTCAGCCGTGGTGTACTCTCCATTAGGCAACTGGTTCCACTGCTCCTCTTCAGCCAGCTACACACACACACACACACACACACACACACACACACACACACACACACACACACACACACACACACACACACACACACACACACACACACACACACACACACACACACACACACACACACACACACACACACACACACACACACACACACACACACACACACACACACACACACACACACACACGCACTTAATATTTGATGTTAATCGGCATGACCTTGGACTAAAAGGTTAGAATTTAATTTAACTGAATTTTGATCATGCCAATAATCAGAAAGGCTCGTTAAAGGGATTGAAGTTTGATCTGCAGAATGACTGCACATTCTTACTTCTTGTTTATATAAAATATTTTATTTTAATATTTTAATAATTCGAAAAATAGTCACGAAAACCAATTTCCCCTGAGGTTATGAAAGATTTCTGATTCTGATTAGCGACTGACAGTTTGATTTAATACACAAACATAATGCGTGGGTAGTGTGATTTTAAATATCTCAAATTATGTTTTTGTCAGAGGACTAAGGCTAGAAGTAATTTAAATAAATAATAATAATAAACTTTATTTGTCTAGCACCTTTCATAAAAAAAATGCCATCTATTTTCACACAATTAAGAAAAATACAATTATAAAAACCTGAATCACCTCGTGTGCTGTTCTATGTGAACTCTAATAAAACTATATATGAATATAAATACAGAATACTGACAGTGGCTGCCAAAATTCATTTGACCCAATATGGATGATGGATCAATTAGTAACCATGGCGGCCTCCTGCTGTGAAAATTAAAAAATCTCCCAGCAGTGCGCGCTCGTCCCCGTGACGCCCAACAACAGCATGCAAATGAACTGTGGCTAAATGAGAGCGAGACTTCAAAGAGACGGACGTTTTCTCAGCGTACAAACAGTTTATCCTCTGGCATGTGATCTAAGGGCTGCACACAAAACAAGGAGCAACGGCTTTGGATGCAAAAAGAAAAAGAAAAAAATATATATATATAGCATAGTAACTGCCAATAAGGAAAGAACACTTCCTCCTTATCGGGCTGTCAAAACACATTTACACTTCAAGAAGGAGCGAGAAATGCATGATTAATAAGGACATTCAGACACATTTCAGTGTGCAGGTGTATTCCTATTTGTAGGTAGAGTATTGTGGTGTTTCTCTGGGCCGGGGGCTACAGGCGGTGTAATAAAGTGTGTGAGGAAATGGAGCTGGGTGTAAGAGCAGACATGCGGCACACACTGCTTTCAGGTAATCCCTGTGTGAGTGTGTCTTTCAGAGGTGGGAAGTAGTGGAGTACAAATACTTTTTTACTGTACTTAAGAACATGTTTCTGGTATCAGTACTTTACTCCACTACTTATTTTTCTGACGACTTTTTACTTTAACTTCTTACATGTTGAAAACAAATACCTGTACTTTCTACTTCTTACATGTTGAACACAAATACCTGTACTTTCTACTTCTTACATGTTGAACCCAAATACCTGTACTTTCTACTTCTTACATGTTGAACTCAAATACCTGTACTTTCTACTTCTTACATGTTGAACCCAAATACCTGTACTTTCTACTTCTTACATGTTGAACACAAATACGTGTACTTTCTACTTCTTACATTTTGAACCCAAATACCTGTACTTTCTACTTCTTACATGTTGAACACTAACACCTGTACTTTCTACTTCTTACATGTTGAACACAAATACCTGTACTTTCTACTTCTTACATGTTGAACACAAATACCTGTACTTTCTACTTCTTACATGTTGAACACAAATACCTGTACTTTCTACTTCTTACACGTTGAACACAAATACCTGTACTTTCTACTTCTTACATGTTGAACACAAATACCTGTACTTTCTACTTCTCACATGTTGAACTCAAATACCTGTACTTTCTACTTCTTACATGTTGAACACAAATACCTGTACTTTCTACTTCTTACACGTTGAACACAAATACCTGTACTTTCTACTTCTTACATGTTGAACACAAATACCTGTACTTTCTACTTCTCACATGTTGAACTCAAATACCTGTACTTTCTACTTCTTACATGTTGAACTCAAATACCTGTACTTTCTACTTCTTACATGTTGAACTCAAATACCTGTACTTTCTACTTCTTACATGTTGAACTCAAATACCTGTACTTTCTACTTCTTACATTTTTAACACAAATACCTGTACTTTCTACTTCTTACAAAGTTGAACTCAAATACCTGTACTTTCTACTTCTCACATGTTGAACACAAATACCTGTACTTTCTACTTCTTACATGTTGAACACAAATACCTGTACTTTCTACTTCTCTCATTTTCCAAACAGGCTGGTTCCTTTAGTCTGAATGTGTGTTTGGTGGCGTGATCATTATTATTTAGAGTCATTGCGTGCCTATTGATTTGAACACGATCCGTGTATCCATCATTTCCTGGTCTTCTCTAAAGAAGAGGGACCAATGAAAACGTTGTCATGTTGCCGTTGGTCACCATGGAAACATTCATTAGCTAACAATGACATTATTGTTCTATTAATATAAAGGGAGGTCAGGTACTCTTTAAAACAGCTGCTAGTTATGGGTACTTTTTACTGAAGTACATTTCAAAGCCTCTTTACTTTGACTTGAGTCAAGAAGTTTAGTCAGTACTTCTACTTTCACCAGAGTATCTTTAAACACGAGTATCTGTACTTCTACTTGAGTAAAGGATGTGTGTACTTTTGACCTCTCTGGTGTCTTTCCTGGTCGGACAGCCTCCACGCTGCCCTTCTTGCCCCATGTGTGTGCATGTGGTGAAACCTCCTGTTTGATCGGTCTGTGCATGTTCAGACTCTTTTGTCCGCCAGAACTTTAATCGAATCCTGCCCTGCGTCTCTTTCTTTGTCACTCTATCTTCTTTTCACGGCCCTCGGCGCTTTAATCAATTTGTGACCAGTGTGTGTGTGTGTGTGTTTCTGTACCCTCTCCCGCTCCTCTTTGTCCCTCCGTCTCCTCTTCCTGTCTCGGAGCATCCTCCTCCACTCCTTCTCTAACTCGGGGCATGTTGGCAGGCCCTCCTCCGGCTGCCTCTGGCACCTGTCCATCTGGAAACACAGGGGCAGAGCAAAACTCACTTTGTATTCCTGTCGCCTCGGCCACTCTTCGCTCAATTCAATTCTAACGGCGGCCAAAAACAGATGGTCCTATTACAGTCAGAAATTGGGAAAGTTATGCCTCTGCATCCTGTGTCTGCGGCAAACATCAGCTGCAGGGCGTCTGCAGGTTATTAACACGCGTCTCTTGAAAAACATTTACAAAGCAGATGAGAAACAATCTAATTTTATTAGTTTAATATCATATTTACACAGAGACAGTGAGACTTTCTGTTCAAACAACTGTCAGAATATTTAAACGTCTTGCTCAAACGATGATTTTGCTCATGGCCTTACCTCAAGACTGACTAAATGAAAGCTGGTTTCTATTTTTATACTCAAACTCAACAGGAGCATTTTGTAAAGGAATGGCATTATAATTGGTATGGTAGTGAGTGGCTGATGGAATGAGTTGTTAATGGAAGATTTCAATCAAAAACAAACATGAGGTTTAGCTTAGTCACTTCTGAATGTAATGTATATTAAAAATAAAGCTCCTTGCAAAGCTGATGTAAAGATTGAAAATGTAAATATAATATATATATTGTATGAGTTTAGTCAGTACATCTTTCTAAACCACCATACACGTTCTGCGTAACAAATGGCTAACCGTAATTAGCGACTAGCTTGTTAACATAGTGTAGCATTTAGCGGCTGAAAAAAAGGCTATATTTTCCTCCAACAGAGATAAAAGGAGAGTCAATGTTAGCATCGGACTGATTGCATGAATATGGCTTTGAAGCAAGTCGTTTTCTACCAAAAGATGTACGGGAATTGAAAAATAACAGGAACACCAGCATGGCTTTGCAGATATCGAATTAGCTTTTTAGCTCGCAATTAGCTTTAGCTTGCAATTAGCTTTAACAAAAACATTTAAATGTAATCTTCTCATTCAATAAGCAAGTTGAGACTATTAAGAGGTTAACTTACTGTTCTTTGAAAGTGATAAAAACAGGTAACAGCAAAAACAAGTGAGGTAATATTTCAACTTAACAGGCTAGGATAAGTAGCTTGAATGTCAATAAGAATAGGATTTCTCTTGGTTGCTAGGTGCACGGAAGTTGCCGCTGGTGCTAAGAGGTTTATTTTTAAATTAGGGCTTCATTCCAAAAACACACGGTCACAATTCCTTTATTAATCCCATTTTGGATTATTAGTATGAAGTGTATGAAATGCAGTGGAGAACCGTCAGGGCCTTCAAGGTATTCAGAGAATACCCTGGAACACTCAGATAAAACAAACAAAAAATCGATTTAATTATATAAATAAAATGTATGTAAAATGAATAGATGAGAATGTTATCTGTGTTGTTGATCTGTAATATTACAATGTTACGTTGATTTGTTTGTCCTTCTCGGTCCATGCACTACGCATTTCAGTGGTTTTGTGCAACCAATCAGATCTGTTTCTGGGTCTCTGGGTAGAATGTCCTTCCACCAAGGTATTCTACATTCTTGATAGAATGCCCTGGCCGTTGCACTGAATGAGAGCGTACGTTTGGACTGACAGTTTGATCAACCAATCATATATTGATTTGTAGCCAATGGGCGTATTCTTTCAGAGTTCCCCTCGGTTCCAGGTATTCTAGAAGGCCCGCTAGTTAACTGGCTCGAGACAGAGGATCTAGATCAGGGGAGTCAAACTCAATTTCACCTCGGGACACGTTAGCATTATGGTTGCACTCAAAGGGCCAGTTTTATATATAAGACTATATAAAAATACATATATAAATATTTAATATATATAACATAATGTGTTATATTACATGATTGCCTCTGCATTGGATTATTATCTGATAGGGTAATAACTTCATAATTAACTACGTCCGAAAGCAGAAGTCTAGGTCAAATAATTGCAATTCTCTTCAGTGAGAACGTCACAAAATGATTTAAAAAGTAAAAAACAAAAAACAAAAATGATATTTTGGAAAAAAAGTTACAATTTGGAGAAAAAAACAGATTCTGAGAAAAAATTAATATTTGGAAGAAAAAAAGTCAAATTCTGAGAAAAAAGTCGAATTTGAGATGCATTGTGGGACATGTAGTTTATGGGCAACGTGCTTCTGTAAATCGGCATGTAACCGAATAATAAACATATTATATTCTTTGCAACTCTTGTGGGCCACATAAAATGAAGTCACGGGCCGGATTTGGCCCCCGGACCTTGAGTTTGACACCCCTGATCTAGATAAATGCCACGGGGCAATTCATATGCCCTTTTATTGTTTTTAACGTTGAAATGGCGAGTGCAACAGGTGAAGATGATGTTGTTGCGGAATTGTTGTGAGTACCCTTTTCAAGACGACAATTCAGTGAAAAGACGGACATTATATATATTATATTATATATATATACTGATGAAATGGTGGAAAGTGTGAATCCATAATATTTATTTTAGAGGTATAAAAAAAGACTGCTAATTTTGTAAAAATTCAAATAAAAACGTTTGACATTTGTCTGAGAGTTGTTCTCATACTGACAATGTTGTACCAATGTTTTTTTGTTTTTGTTTTATGTATTGTGTGGTATTGTCTTTAATAAATAATGATATTAATATGTTTTGATCGCCTGTAGTGATGCGCCTTGTAGTGATTTGGGTCCTGCAGAGTAAACCCTGTGGTGGGATTATTTGGGTCAAACAACATCAATTCTGCAGATAAAACCTGTTTAAAAAACATTATTCCAAGTGTAAATATTATATTATATTAATCCTGTCTCCTCTGTGCTTTCATTAACTGTGTTAGCCCGGATCCACAGTGTTGCATAGTGTCGTTTACTCTCATTGATTTTATTTATGAAAATAATCGTTGAATGGTATTTTGCTGAAAGACGGGACACAGCAAGTCAGTGGAGAGTCATGGGAATAATAAAAGGAAAGACAGTGGGGTTGCAGAGGGGGAAAATGTTCATCAGATGATTGTGGGTGCAGGGGGGTGATGGAGACCCCCCTCTGACCTGGAACTCCTTCTCTTTAATCTCCTGCTGTAGAGACAGAGCGGTGGCGTGCTTCATGGAGAGCTCTGCGGAGACGGCCATCAAGCGCTGGTTCGAGTCGATGACTTGAGTTCGGAGCTCATTCAACTAGAGGCAGAAACACACACACACACACACACACACACACACACACACACACACACACACACACACACACACACACACACACACACACACACACACACACACACACACACACACACACACACACACACACACACACACACACACACACACACACACACACACACACACACACACACACACACACACACACCGTCAGAACTCACAGTAGGGCAGGAAATATATCAATAACTGGTTGATACCGTGACAACAGACCCGATATTGTCTAAGATTTTGGATATGGTAATATTGTCATGGCTTTAAAGGCTGTATTACGGCAAAGTGCAGTACCAGAACATACCACACTGTCGTAGCTAAGATAAGAAGTTAAGAAGTAACTATCCCAAAATTGATCCAACAGAAGCATAAAAAGGCGTGGCATTGTACAATACAAATGTAAAGACTAGAAATAAACGACGAAGTAGAAAATATACATGTTGAATTACAAAATGTACAGTAACAAATATAAAGCAAGTTATTATATATACATAAGTATGTGAGGCATGGAGTATTATAGCCGTGGTTCTGATATTTGCATGTGGCCACTTATCCACATGACTAATGATTATAATCAAAAATCTATCTACAATATTGTCACAACATCAAGGTATTTGGTTATATACTGTATGCTCTTTCTTCATATGGAAAATGAGTCCACCTGTAGATTACTGTGCCTCAGAATCTGGCGATTTAGGAGTGAGAACAGTTTGCAGACAGAAGCTGAGTAGCTAATGATTCAACATGATTTGATTTAGATCTATGCTAATGCTAAATGATGATGAGGTAGATTTAATTACGGCATCCGATGTATCTTCATTAGTGTCATCATCACATGTTTCCACTATTTAATACATGCGATGAACCCTGTTCCACTGACTATTTATAGTCGTCGCAGCACAGTGAAATACAGACGAGAGGAAGAGGGAGGAAATGAAGTGTAATGCTCGGTGAACTCTTTGATGCCCACTGTGCTCCTCACATGGAGCGCACATGCTCCGAAAACAACGAGCGGGTGTGAAGGAGTGGAGTGAGTTAGTAGGTGAATGATATAACCAGTGTCTTGTGTGTGTTAATCCGAGTGTGGGAGTGTGTTCTTCTGTGTGTTTTGTTCTATCCGTGTGTGTACTCTGGCTAAGCCCCGTCTCTGTCCGTGTGCTGGAGGGTTTTTTTTTGTCTACCTTCTTTGCCAGTGAGAGTCGGTCCTGCTGGCAGTTCTCAGCCCGCTCGCTGAGAGGCTGCGAGAGCCGGGTCACCTGGTCCACCAGGAGCTGCTTCTCCAGCAGCCGCCTCTCCTGGTCTGATAGAGACATCTCCAGCTAAATGCATAGAGACACAATGATTACTGTCATTCATGTCTTGGAAGGAGGGGTAAAAGGGCAAGAAATATTACCTCAGTGGACGCATTTCATTCATTCTCTGCCACGAGGGGCTTCTCATTAAAACATTAAATGGGGGCTATATTAGGGCTCATTTGTGCCTTTGTTTCCATGCTTGAATGTTCAAAAAGGTCTTTATTTTTCTCATACTGCCTTTGTTGTGATTGGTCAACAGCTTAGAAATGTCCTTTCCCTTAGCCAATAACCAGGGTATGGCTGGGGTAGGCTACAGCCATACCAAGAAATGAGCCCCACCATGAAAAATTATGTTAAAGTAGCAAATTCAATTAAATAATAAGCAAAATGTTGAGAACACGGCTTGCGAAAATATACGGGTCGTGTCCACAACACACAAACTGATCCTGCTGTAACAACAAGTGCACGTTACCGATGCAATGTGGTTCAGACCATTCGGGCTTATGCGAGAAGAGGGGTGCAAGGAATAGTCTAAGTAGTGGGGGAGTCTTATACACTAAAGGTGTGGAAATTCTCTGGCATTATAATATCGTTGCGGCCGCGGTCAGATCAAAATGCCTCCGAATGCAATTTGAATAGACCTACAGCCAATCAGAGCAACGAAACGTTGGGTCTGCGTCATGCATTACTGATCAAGATCAATCGGAACCGCCATTCAGTATCCCCATTGGTTCTTCAACGTGTACTATCATACGTCACGTTCACAGTGATCCCTTTTTATTTACTATAACACAAATGTGCCGTTTTATTTCATACAGTTCCATTCTGATTGAGACAGGGAAATAATCTAAACCTCACGCGTGGCGTTTCACTGTCAAGGGGGGCGATATAGCGTGTATGTAATTACATTGCAAATACTGACTTGAGCCCCACCACTGGATGGGTTAGCCCTACCATGGATTACCCAACACAAATACTCTGGAGCCGCAACTGCCAATAACCTACAATGTGTTGGAGCGCTAGCCAATAGGAGCGCACGTGTTACATAGAGATCATGTCACGAAGTCAAGGAAGTAAACAAAGGAGTCCAATGGGTGGTGGGAGGTGTTTCAGCCAGTGGGAGAGAAACTCCCTCTGGAGGGAACTTTGGGATCTTACCCTTTGCAGACCATTTACATGCACTAAAAGGAGAAACTACAGGGAAGGGGAAACCCAAAGCTTAATTGGCTTTTTTGACAAATGACACAGATTTGAAGTATCTTGGGACCATGCAGTCAGTTTCTCAAGATTAAGATAGCTTCGATGTTCAGGAGGTTTTAACCTGGAGTCGAAATTATAGGCAGGCTTCTTATCCTCTTTAAAATCAGTCAAATCACGGAACAAAACAGTTTGGAAACAAACATCTGTCCTGAGGGAGGGGATACGAGCTTACGTTTGCTTAGCTTGTTTCTCTGATATTTCGGATCCAGATGTCAGATCATTAAAATCCTTCAACCGGTTAAAATATTCAATGAACAATTACCGTAGAAAAGGATACAATGACGAATGTGGAAATGGAATATAACAATAAGTTATAGGCGACCAAATAAAACGTACCATAATATTGATTGAAAGTCTTTCTCTGGGAAACATTTGAGTTTATGTAAGTAGTACCTATATAACAGGTCATTTTGGTATTTGTATACCATACCATGCATAGGGTGGGTTGCAAATACATGCTTGTACCTGTTCAATCTTCTTGATCAGTTCTACAGCCGTTGGGTCGTTTCCTTTCAGCACTTTGTAACCAATCGTTCGATTCAGACCTTCAAGTGTCTCGTCCCTGGCTTCTGACAGCTGAGAGACAGAGAGAGACAAAAACATGATGAGTCACACTGCATGTATATTAAGCTTTTACTTTACTGCACATGTAGACACATCTCCAGTCACTGTCATTAAGGTCTAGTAATAAAATACATTTCCCACAAGAGCAGACTTCACATAAATGAATAAGTAAACATGAAGAGAAACAAATCTCAGCTACTGTCTGTTTTGTCCTCCAGGTATTTAAGATCTGTGTTGCACAGGGGATTAAAAAAAAGAGTATGAGACATTTTCTCATCTAAATGTACTGTAGTGCTTATATAGGAGCTACTTCACACATGGTGACAAGCAACTGGCAAAGTGAGATAAAAGGCAGCACAATTTAAAACGCCACCGGAGGGACTGTTTTTATAATATTCTAAAATCCCTGTGGACAGCAGAAATAGAGAGGGAGGCAAGGATACACAAGATAGCACAAAAGACAAAAGACAGGCAGGAGGACAAGAGGAGACATGAAAATTAAAAGAGGGGACATTTCAGGCATTTTAGATTGAGGCCTTTGAGCGACACTCAAAAACAGCTGCAGTTAGTGAGGTGTAAAATATGTAGTGCGGACATTATTTATTGATCAACTTTTAAGATCAATGATAGAAAATTAGCATCTTATATATCAATTAAACATTGAGTTTTTTTTTTATCTCTAGCGATGCTATGGGACAGTTCTTTTTTTTTTTACAATTTTCAATCTTGAGAAGAAGAAGCCAGAGCCATCTTAAGTTGTTGGTCCGGGCAACACAAAAAGTTTCCTTGTTAAAATTCTAGTGGAGATCCTAACGTTTGGCAAAATACCAAAATATGTCAGGAAGAATAAAATGTGTTTACGATGTCTAGACTATTTCTATTCGATGGAACAGAAATCAAGAAAACAGCGTGTCTTGTATTTATACAGGAGTGGATGGTTGTCTTATTCAGAATATGATTTAATACAAACTGAAAAGGCAGTGGTAGACATGCAGACTTCCATCAAGGCCAAACAGTGCATTTGGCTGCTGCTGAGGATGGGACTATGATGTTCTTTAGATATCGGGCTATTCATGAGCTTCAAGTGGTAATGTGGAAACAATTGACGCTACAAATAAGATGTGTTAAAGTTCATAGAGTTTAAACAAGAAGTGG
>NC_136908.1:58865233-58892536 GCF_949606895.1 Notothenia rossii | reverse complement strand
AGTTCAGAGTTTAAACAAGAAGTGGATTTACACAAGGTGGCGTTAATGAATTGTCCAGGTTAGGAGCACATGTTGGGGCGGTTTTGGCGCAGTGGGTAGAGCGTTGGTGAACTCCAGTTCGAATCCCGCCTCGGCCGCCACTGCGTCAGGCCGTTGTGTCCTTGGGCAAGACACTTCACCCGCATTTGCTTCTGTGGGTAATGTCCACAGTAATGACTCTTACATGTCTAATATGTGTATTTGTAAAGCGCTTTGACCACCTGTAAAAGCGCTCTAATACAAAACGTAATGCATTATTATTATTATTATTATTATTATTATTATGTTTGCTTTTATTCATATAACACATAAATGCAGCAATAATGCCGTATCTCTCGCGATGTGACAAAAATACAAAAGAGAAACGTAATGTGTATTCTTCATCCGGTACCTTTAAGTCAGATTTCGTGAAACTTGCCTGCAGTTTTCTGTAATCAGACAAACTGAGCCGATAGCCATTACCTCATAGCATAGGTAATAATATTCATCCAACCAATGAAATGCAGTCAAGCAAATCGATGAGCCTCTCAACATGGAGATGGCTGAACCAGGAGGCTAAGAGCTAACAATGCTAACACCTGTAGGAAACACTGTTTGAGCGTAGAGCGGCACACACTGGGATTACATGCATGTAAAAAACACATATACTCTTGGATTAAAGTACACAGAGGGGGGGTGAGTTAATGATCTGCTCTGGCATACAGAACTCCAGTATCTTATTAAAGCAAATGGTTATTAGCTGTGCATACACTATTTAAAGATACGTAGAGATGTGAAATTCAAAGAAACTGCTTAAGTACATTTGAATAAAGATGATATGAACTCACATCTGCTTCACCTGCTCAGATGGATGGTTCTAGTACTTAAAATAGATTACAGAGACAAAGACAAATAAGGAGGCAAGTGGCCTCCTCACCTGTGCAGGGTGTGCATATGGAAATGAGCAATTCAAGCAGATACAGTCCCTCAGCAGGGACGTTAAAGCAATGGGAATAAAGGAAGTCTATATATAAAAAATGTACTGTATAAAGCCGAGATGATCAAGGAGCCGTGACATGGCAGAAAATAGAAAGAAGGAAAACAAATCGGATGAGTGAAGGGAGACAGGAGAAAATAGGAAATATGGAGACAAGAGAGGAGAGGGACAGGAAGAGGAGGAGAAACAGGGGGTAGAAAAATGTTGGACACAGGGGTCTGACCTGCAGTGACCCAGCTTATGAAACATTAGCTTCCCTCCACTCAACCATAAGGTGTGTGCACGTACACGCACCTGCGCATGTTCACGTGCCTGCATCTAACGCGAGAGATTATCTGCGGAGCATCCGAAGACAGCGTGGAACAAAGGGATGATTCCCATTTCCCCTTCCCTCCCTGGAAGAGATGAATGAATTCTCCGCACAGCGAGTCTGATTCAAACAGACCGCAGTGTGCAGCGCTCCGTCAATGTCACGTGACTCAGGTTTTCATTTATTAGTATGACTGCCATGTGATTAAGGGAGGTGTTGGAAAGGCTGCGGATGCTCTCGCGGGGAAACAAGAGTTGAGAAAAGGGAGACGCTGATCCTGATAGAATGAAAAGCAGAGACGTACACGGACAGACTGATAAAAGGCTGACAGATGGAGGAAGATAAAGTGAAGTCCAGAGTGAGGAGATGAGGAAGAGATAGAGAGTGAGAGGTGCGAGACAGAATCAGACAGGAGATGGATGGAAACTGAAATGGTGTCTGACTGCTACGGCCGCAGCATAGCAACAACATTTGGGGCTCATGTTGTGACCCGTGGCGTATATTTAAAACGCCAAACCAGATAGAGTTTACAACAACCACATGATTTTATTGAACACTAATTTAAAATAGGACAAGTCTGGAGGACAGGCAGCAAAGAACAGAAAGATGGAGGAAGCCTGGGCCGGCCACACCATGGGCTGTAGGATGCAGAACTCTCCCCCCCCCCCTAAACTAAAACAAAACTCAACTCAGAAAGAAAGCCAAAATAATACACAGGATAAAATACTTTCTAACACAGTATGCAGCAGAGTGTCCAAAACTTCGCCTCCTGCCTTCCTTGCAGTGATTAGGTGAGATCGGGGACACCTGAGCAGAGGCGTAGCCAAGAGCAGATCATGTTGACCTGAGCTGGTGCACAACTGGCCAATTAGGAGCAGTTTCTACACAGAACATAACTTTTAAAGAGACATATTCTGCTCATTTTCAGGTTTATTTGAGTATTTACTGTCTCTACTGGGACATGTCTCCATGCTTTAATGTTCAAAAAGCGCTTTATTTGTTCTCATACTGCCTGTGCCTCTTTTCACCCTCTGTCTGAAACCAGAGCCAAATCTGCTCTGATTGGTCAACCATTCAATCAATCAAAGTTTCTTTATATTGCCAAATATCAAAAATGTACATTTGTCTCAGGGGGCTTTACAGTGTATACAGAGCAGGAATACGACACCCTCTGTCCTTAGACCTTGTGATTGGTCAAGCGCTTAGACATGACCCGCCCCCTTAGCCAATCAATTACAATGTGTTCGAGCGCTCGCCAAGAAAGCGCAATGTCACTGTGTTATGGATGTAAATGAGTTCAATGGAGGCGTTTCAGGCAGGGGGGGAATCTGTGGGAGGGAGCTTTGGGATTTTTGCTTTTCCAGACCATTTACATGCACAGAAACCTAAATAACACACCTAAGGAAAAGCATAATAGGGCCCCTTTAATACATGACAATCTTTTTTTTTGTATAGACGTCTGAAACCAGTGTGTGCCCAAGTCCTCTCTCACGAGTCTGACTGATCTGAGTTATGTCCTCGTACGTAACCACCCTAAACCACTTAAACACTTGATGATGAATGGCACCCAGCGCACATCTGTCACTCTCCCCTCTCCGCTCCTCCATCAATCTCTTCACTGTGTCGTGTCCTCCCTCTTAACATTTTTATCCCCGTCTGCTCGAACGCGTTGATGTTTGTCTTTCTCTTTGCATTGATCTGTCTCTGTGTCAGCGTCTCTGTTCATGCCTGCCTGCCTGCCTCTCTGTTTTCTTCATCTGTCTGTCACAAACAATCGCTGCTTTCTTGGCTCATGAACGCTGTAAAGCATTGTACGTGTGACAGTGGAATACAATTTGCCTTCCACATAATAGATGGCACACTGCAAAGTGTAGTAATAATAAATAATGACCCTATTTAAAATCCCAAAACGAGGTTACAAAGTTCCTTTCAATTAAAGGCAATAAAGGACAAAGGGTCGTCGTAGAAAGGTCAGCAAAGTAAACTAGGAGTGACATCATAATCATAATAAGGTTATAAGGTTAATAAGCAGAACATGAGAGCAGGGAAGCTGAACTAAAGCTTTTATAAGCTGGAAAATGAGGAGTAAATTATGGAAATATACATTTGAACCTGGCTTCTACATTAATATTTGACAGCAGGTCATATTAATACTCAGTAATATTGCTCTGAAGTGTCTGTTTCTTTGAGCGAGAGCACGACCGAAAGCGGGGATTACAGGGGTTAGTGATGTTAGAAAACATTGCGAGCAACACATGTTTCAAAACATAAAATCAATAAGCAATGCAAGCACAATGTCAGATAAGGCCACTGGGGTAAAAAACGTATTAAGGGGTATAAAAATATATAGGAAGAAGAGATTTTGGAGGATAACACTGAGTGTAGGCCTGAATTCCTCAAGCGAATCACCCCACAGCCTTGAAAACCTTTGACAGCTCAAAGCCCTCTCTATCACTCTTTACGTCTGTAAAGGACCTCAGGCTAAATCTAGGCTCATACAAGACATTAAAAGGATTTCTGCGAATTACCTTTAAAGTGTTCAGACTGTACTTGAACCTTCAAAAAGTCATGCACTGGGATTCCTTCTACCCGCGTAATCCTGAGCCCGGACAGGTTAAAGAGTGCCAAAGTCCACATAAGGTGGATAAACTAAAACTTAAAAGGGGACCTATTATGCAAGATGCACCTTTTGATGTATTTTATACATAAAGATGTGTCCCCGGTGTGTCGGGGAACTCACGCAGCGTCAGAAAATAAAACCCTCTCTCTTTTCCTCTGTACCCAAATATTTAAAAAACGGGGGTACAACGAGCGGATACAGATTTGCTGCCGATATGATGTCAAATCGGCGGCGGGACCACAGCGCTATCAGGAACAATGCCTGACGTGTTTTGGACGTAATCTCGTCTTTGTTTACATTAGCAAGCCTCGCTAACACTCAGAGCTAACCTGTACTGGAGAGCACATGTGTTTAAAAAGCAGGAAATAAAAAACGAACTCACCTTGTGATAAACCCGCAAGAGAAAAAGCATTTGAGCTCCATACTGTTTCAGAAATAATCTTTGATGTGGTTTAGAACAGGATGGCGTTTCATTACAGCAGAATTTAACTTTATCTCCGGTAGAATTCTGATCAGGCATAAGCTCCGCCTCCTCCTTTTTTCTTTTTTTTTTAAAGCTAAGGACCCAAAATCCGTGTTTCTCTAACAAGGCTGGAATAGAGGGGTATGAGGGATGTCTAAAATGCATGATTTGTTTGTATTCTGAGCAAAAAAAATGTTTTTATATATTTTTATATATCTGAGACCCATAATATATGCCTTAAAATAGCATGATAGGTGCACTTTAAAAAGTACAACTTGTTGAGCTGGGAAAACATGAATAAAAGTGTGAATGCTTGCCTTGTGTACAACAATATACATGGCTTACCTCACCTCACAGTAATAACAACAAGAGGTGCAGTAAGAGGAGATTGCATTCTCTATTAAAGCTGCATTAGAATGGGACTCCATCCAAACAATCAATTGCATTATACTGGGAGGCGTGTGGTGCAGTGGGATGTGCGTTGGTGTTGGGATCAGGGGGTCACAGGTTCAAACCCCACTGCAGTCAGCATGTCGTTGTGTCCCTGAGACACTTCACCCCAGATTGCTCCTGTGGGGATTGCCCACAGTATTGAGTATTTTTGTTGCATGTTTCTACTAATTGTATTTATTTGAGATTATTTATTTATTTTTTGCAATATCTGTCCAATATGGCGGCCAATAAATATGCATTGGTCAAAAACGCTGCAAATTAAAAAAACGCTGCAAAAAGGTCAAAACACATGGAACCAGGGACACTAAAAAGTGATGCTTGTTGACCTTGTCACACGTTTGCACATGTCGGGCACCGTAATCCAGGCAGGTAAACAAAAGCCTTTTGCTAAAGCCATTTCGAAAGTAATTTTAATCCAACCTTCAATTTTGTAATTATCAATTTCTTCAAGTAGTTTGCTAGAGAGGTGCTGGACATCACATACACGCACATTAGAACTAACTTGTAAGATATCAATACAAACTCTTAGGATACTTGAATATTTTTGTAATTGCGAATCATTTGGAGCTACTACCCCAACAGTGAAAATGAGCAGCAAAGGTATAAAAAACAAGTTAGTAGCCAGTACAATGAAATCTGCAAATGGGAATATTCAGCAGAGCTTACAACGAAAACAATTGACACCATTTTGACTACGTTTGGCATCCACACCTACCACCTGGTCTAAAGTCCTGCCTGAGTTAGAAAGCTGGACATTCATATTCATGGGTAAAAATTAGGCTGCAGTCTGAAGAGTCAAGTCCTCGTGTTATCAGCCTTACTCTCTACCCGAAGTGAAGCCTCTCACATACAACACACTTCCACTTGCACACATCTATCGAGACTCAATTCACCGCGGGTTTCCCCATGGTAATAACTCCCAGACATATTGGGGAAAAATGTAACAGCAGGAAGACAAACAATATGAGTCACCACCACAGGGACAGTGCAGTATGTCATCAGCCCCTCCCGGTTATAAATCCTACTCCCTTACTGACTGTGTGTATATTCCACAAATACATCTGCCTGTATGCTGGCAATATTATGAGCGCATGTGACTTAACAGACTGGTCATTACAGGAACAATATTCAGATGTGGCTGCATGGAGATTATCACAACTTCACACACATTGCGCTGATGTCTGCGTGAGCATCGATGCACTTGTGTGCGTGCTTGAGGTGCGGACGTGCCAGCGACTCATAAACAAGTAGTAAATCCAACATCAAACCCCGTTTACTTTCCCGCAATTAAAATTCCATAGAGCAAATAAGAGCCTCAGACTATATTGAACTTCAATAGTCTCACAGATGGCCCGATCTATCTTTGTCAACATTTCCCATCAAAGGGAGGGAGTCGGGGGGTCCGTCTGGAATGAGCAGATAAACCGGTCACAGATGAATACAAATACACAATATATATATAACAGAATCGACAGTGAGGCTGTAGCATGGAAATTAAACTCGCATAGAGAGTGAATTCACCGGGAGAAGGAATTGAGCTGGCAAACTTCCCGCAACAGGAGAGACCCAAGTGATTAACTTTCTGTACACAGAGGCTGTACGAGGGGAGCAGTGATTTAGGAGATGATTTGCTATTTACACAAGTGGAGGGAGATATGAGGACAGAGTGGACGGATGAATGAACAGACTAATTAGAGATGCAACTTTTAAATGTTAAAAAAGTTGGAGAAGTTTCACGAGTATCCGAATGAGACCCACAGCTATGCTAGCAGCGGCAGACAATGCTAACGTGCTAATGATTAGCAGGTTTACAATGGTATTATCTAACGCTGAGTCTTTTGACAACTCAAATACGTTTTACAGTATGAGGGAGGGTAGACAAACAAGGACATGCAAAAAAGTAAGTATAGTAAAATAAAAAAATAAAAAATGCACTAACACTTGCCTTTTTCGAGTGAATACGCCCATTTTTATTGATTGACTAAGGCAAAAAAGAGAAAAAAGAAGGTGTACTCATAACGATCAAAGTGTTGGACACTGGACACTTACCCTCAAGGAAGAAAGCAGCAAACTTGTGAACATGGTGGCCGAGGAAGTCGCAGAAGTTTACCGGAATACAAATTCTAAGTGAGCGAACAAGAAGGCAGATTTTTGGCCGGCAACAATCACCATCTGATATTGGCGCGAATGCTCTGTCGAGTAGCAATTTGCCACTGAAAGGAACAAGCTTTTTAAATGCGGCGATGATCATTTTTGGTAAGCAGTACCCTGTCAAAATGAACACAGTAGGCAAGTAATTACACAGTGTTTATGTTCTACATGGAAGTGTGCAAACGGAATAATCCAACATTGGAACACAGCAATATTTTGGCAATTTGAGCTAGCATTTGCTTTTTTAGCATAAAACTCATTGTACAGCTGAGCTTATGGGAAGTCATTAGTTAAGTATATCACTATGAACCAAAGTATTGGACAAATACAGTTAGGGATTAGAAATGTTATAATTTCAATGTATCCTAAGGGGGACGTAGCAAAAGTTCCAATATCAATACAATTCAATATTTGTGGAGATATTCCAGTCAAAACTAAAAGGAAACGTCACGATGGCGATAGAGAAGAAGTCAGGGTATCAATAGGAGTTATTCTCTTGGGATTACGAATTCCTTTGCAAAGTATAATTGTAATCTATCAAATGGCTGTTAAGAAATGAAGAAAATTAAGGAGTGTCTAACTAACAGGCATTCCTTGTCAAACACAAACAATAGGACAAAAGGTAGGAATGTTCTGTGTCTACAGCCAAATGAAAGGTCAGTCAGATAAGAAAATATGGAAAAAGGCAAATCAGGTCTGAGGGGCTTTTTAATTAAATATAATAAAAAACATCAAGAATGCCTCTAGGGAACAATGAAAGGCAAGATGGTTAAACAAAGTTAAGAAAGGAAAGAGTAAAGAAACCGAGTATAAGAGAAACTATACAAAATAAGAGTAAAAGCAAAAAGGATGGCGCCGACAAGTCCTGTTGTTGCGAGCGATAAACAGCAGAAGGAGTAAACAGATGGAGAAAAGGGAAAAGGGGAATTTTTCGAAAAAAGCAGCACATGGTGAATTCAGTTCCAACACTGCATTCATCCAAAAGAGCACAAGGCTCAGATGAGAGAAATGTGGTCCAGCAGCAGCAAGTCAAAATCAGTCACTGTGATCCAGAGCAGCTACACACCCAATCCACAGGGAAACTCAGTGTGTGTGTGTGGCGTTCATGGACCCTCTCAGATCCAGCTCCTTCCCCCAACTGTCACTCTCTGAGTATGGCAAAGTGAATATGTTTGTGTTTTTATATCATTTATTCATGTGTGTCTCGGTTTGTCTCTGAGAATCTAGCGCAGTGTTTGGTTTGGTTTGTCCCTCTTGGTTTAGATATTCATTTTCTTTTCCGCTTGTCTGTCTGAAGAGTATGTTTGTGCAGGAGTACCGTCACTGTCAAACTTTTGAACACAGTCATTCCACCTCAACAAAACAAAGGGTGGATCGGTTTTAAAAACGAGGCGATAACATCTCTACTTTTGGTGGGTGTTCAAAGAAACCGTAGTAATGGTGTAAGAACAATGTTGTTTTAAAAAAACCTCTGCCTTATAGATAAGAGTAACAAATGCGTCACTTCCGGGGCCAAAAATACGGCTCCGCCCACTTTTGGGGGTAAACAGCACTGTCATTTGAATGGCGGTCAATACAAATGAAGTTTCCCAATCCGATCAGAAATGTTTGGATCTTCAAAGAGCCCGATTCCAATGGACAGTCAGGCAAACAATTACATTAAGCCATTGGAAATCGATGATCGGGCTCGATATATGGTTAAATATAGCAGTAGGCGATCGATGTCCACTTTACGGCCCCGCCCACTTTTGGGGAAACCAACGCTGTCATTTGAACGGCGATCAAGCCTGAAGCCACCGAGCTCTTCTTTTACTGTCCTTTTTTCTTAGAGGAAGTACAGAAACACCGAACTCTGGATTTGTTTTAATGTTTGACGTGCAATAAATGACACAGCAGCTTTTTGGCATGATACAACTATTATTTTCCGCCTCGCTCATGAGAGTAACAGCTGGCGAAATTACGGCCTCGCCTACTGATTTTAATTTAACCATATATCGACACCGATCCTCGATTTCCAATGATTTAATGTCATTGTTTGCCTGTCTGGCCATCGCAACCGGGCTCTTTGAAGATCCAAAAATCCACAGTTTAAAAAATATTCTGATCGGATTGGCAAAAACTTCAGAATTTGTATTGACCGCCATTCAAATGACAGCGTTGGTTTCCCCCAAAAGTGGGCGGGGCCTTAATTTTCACCCGGGAAGTGACGTAGGTGTTAGTCTCATCTATATAGTGGAAAAGTGAGGGACAGTATGTGCTAGTTACAGTATAATTCTGTGGCGTCTAGAAACTGGAATATGGTAAAAAATAAAAAAAGCTAAGAAAAATGGTTTAGGGCGAAATTGAAAATGTATAGAAATGTTTATTTCAAGATGTATAGCACATTTTTGACAAATCGGGCTTGTTCCCATCTACTACGGTTCAGTCAGGCAACTCTTGTGTTTATTTGATATGTTTATAAGAAGCAGCATATAGTTTGAGTTTGGCGTCTAGGCGCGGGCCTCATCACTCCACAAATATACATAGAACATTGAGTGATGATCAACGCGGATGGAAATGGGCGCAACGTGACATTAATGCCAATTGATTCCATTAGTATTAACAGTACAGTGCACCTCAGCTGTGACAAAAGTAACCATACAGCGAGGTTTCTTTTAAAGCACATATCAGTTAAAAAAAATACAAGAGTAATTACATATCTTCTTTGCCAGGAATGAGACGAGACACAAACAAAGGAGAAGTGGGTGTCATCATCACTGTTGAATGATTTCTATGCATTACCACATATTTCCAGCCACAACGTCTTCAAGTAATTATAGTGAAAAACTGAACCAGTGATTTTAATTAAATGTATTATGTCAACAGATTTCACATGAGGTTAGTTGAAAGCAATACCTCATACAGTGATGTGAAATCTGTTGACACAATACATTTAATTAAAGTCAATGTTTACATTTTTTTAGTATGGTTTGCAGCAAGTGTAGTGTAGATGCCTATTTTTTATGTGCTATCAGTGTGGAACAACAGATTGGGAACACATTGTTAAGAAATCATTTTGAATGTGGCTGTGAATCTGTCTCTTCCTACCTCTATCTGCAGCATGGTGATGTCCTCCTCCGACTTTTTCCTGAGGGGCAGTTCCTTCTTCTTCAGGTCGATCTGTCTCTCCTCTTCATTAATCTCCAGCTGTAAATCCTTCGTCTCCTTCTCCAGGGTCTCCAGTGTCATGTAGCCCTTAGTTATGGCCGCCTCCTGGATGTTCACCTTTTCATAGGAGCTGAATAACACCTCTTCGTGCTCCAGGAGCTGAACGCCACTGTCGGACACACACACACATCAAGACACATGATTTGACATTTGTAGTTTAGATCCACCTGGCAGCTAATATCGGTGTAAAGTGGTGAACATACAGCGAGTTGCGGCGCTGTATGGCTGTTTCATGATTCCTGTTTGTTTCCAGAAGTGCGTGCTCCTGGACGTTGATCATTTCTGTGAGTTTCATCAACTCCAGTTTGTCGTCCTCATACTCCTGAGTGATCTGACGGTGTTTCCAGGCAACCTAAAAGATAATACAAATGGTGTGATATGTTTTTTGACCCCATGAGACGCAGGGAACATTCACTCTGATTGTTGGAACTTGCACGGCGCACATATGAGCAGTGGCTCAGTCAGTAGGGGCTTGGACTGGGAGCTGTAGGGTTGCCGGTTCAAGTCCCCGACCGGACCTAAAATATGGAGTGTGGACTGCTACTTGGAGAGGTTCCAGTTCACCTCCTGCCCTGCCGTGGTGCCCTTGAGCAAGGCACGGGACACCCCCCTAACCCCCCCTCACTCCCATTGCTCCCCGGGCGCTGTACAATAGCTGCCCACTGCTCCCAGTATAGACTCCTGGTACTAGGATGGGTTAAAAGTAGAGAACACATTTCACTGTGTGTGCTGTGTGCTCTGCATGTGAGACCATTAAAGAGGGGTTCATCCCTCCCAATTCTAATTCTACCGGAGTTTAAATGGAATGATTTCATTTGATAATGCTGAACTACAGAAGCATATTAGTTCCTTACGTACAGCCCCATCCATTATAAATCCTTCTTTGTGTATAACTACTTACTAAAGGACGATATTATCCATCATGCTCAATGTCTTTTATCCCAAGCTTGAAGCAGCGTAGCCTAGAATTCAGTCTAATCATTGAAATAAGCTTTATTTGTATAGTTAACATTAAAATGTGGTGTAAATACTTGTCTTGAGCATCCTTTTTTAATGCTAAATTGATTCTTAAAAATACTTATTTTTTGATATCCTTATATATTTCTTTTTTTATATACTTTTGCAATTTATTTTTTTAGGTTATTTATGCTCGCACCTCCAGATACCAAAGCTAATTCCTTGTACAGTATGTGTAAACTTACCTGGCAATAAACTTGATTCTGATTCAATGTATCTGTTATCCGAACCCTTTTTCATCCTAAATATTAGTTTATAACAATATAGGCTACGTTTTCACATTATAACTGAAAAAATCCCAATAAAACAAGACAATTAATATTCAGATAGTGCTTAAAGTTTCTTGTTTACCGTGACAAGTTGATCTACAAATCCTTTTTAGTTTTCTCTGGTGCAGCCGAAATATGCTGCTATAAAATTAGCTTAAAGGTGAGGTAGGTAATTTTGGAGAAACCAGCTCGAGTGCGCTAGAGTTTGAAAATACACAACCGGAAAAAATCTGCCACTTCCTTCAGACTTCCTCACAGAGCCCCTCCTCCAACACACACGAACGCGCACTTGACCAATGAGGGCACGAGATAAGTTTGTGCACAGATGGAAGGCTGACAGGCAGGTAGGCCATCCAGTTATTTTAGCCGGGCCAGCTCAGATGATTGGTCGTGCTTTTTACAGTACCACGGCTTCCACAGGTGACATTTTTTTATGTATTTATTGTCAAAGCATTTAATATATCCATCGCTATCGGGATGTTAAGAGCATTCCATGGAATATAACAACAAGTGTTTCTGAAGTGATTTACCTTCCCCACCTTCAAAACAACAGAGAATAAACGTAGACAGCTCTTATGTTCACAAACCGTTATATACTGAACTGTGAGTGACTTTCTGTTTTCAGTTTTATGAAACACACAATGAAAAATACTCGGGGAAACTGGATGTGGCTTTCCCGCCTTAAAAAGGGCTCTTGAACTTTGTTTATGACAGCTATCGAGTTGAGCTCACTGTGAAAAACTCAACCCTGTTCCCCTAAATCATTTTAAACAACAGCGTTTATGTGTGTTAGTGTTTGTATGTGTGTGTGTGTGTGTGTGTGTGTGTGTGTGTGTGTGTGTGTGTGTGTGTGTGTGTGTGTGTGTGTGTGTGTGTGTGTGTGTGTGTGTGTGAACCTTGGAGATGTCATTGTTCAGTTTGTCCCTTATTTTGGAGCTGTTGGAGAGCCTCATACGAGCCTTAGTGAGTGATCTGGGATGAACAAACAAAAAGGTATATCATAAAAGTAATAACAATTATTGGGATTCCAGATATATCATAAAATCAACCTTTTAGTCATTACAGACGAAGCATTTGTCACACAGCTATTACAGTATTTGATTATGGGATGTCTATGCCTTCTATTCTGCATTAGTCCCCCTCTTTCCTCACCGGTTCTTGAGGATGACAATGGATCGTTGGATCTCCGTTTCATTTCCCAGCACTTTAATCTGCTCCATCAGCTCCGTGATGGTCTGAGAGGCGATCTGCTTCAGCTTCACATACTTATTCTTCTCCTCTGTAATCATGTTGCACAGCTTACAGTACTGTAGGACTCTAAAGGAGAAAACACAGATTAGAAAAACGAGCCCGTCCTAGAACACCTGGCGCCTATTTTGACTCATTGTATAGTTATTTGTTCCTTTTGAACATGAACTCAGCCGGTGATAGCTGTAAAACACATTGACCAGTAGCAACATGTTTTCACCTTGTGAGTTTGTAATAGAGTGTCTTAATCTTAAAGGTCACCTATTATGCAAAATCCACTTTTTCCCGTTTTTTATAAGAGATTCTGAAAGTTTCATGAACAAATATTTGCTCACTTTTTGTCCTGATCCATTTCTCTAAAAACGATTTTGGCCACTTTATGATGTCATAACGATTTTTTGGCTTGTGTGACCATTAGCCAATCACCAACCAAGGTAACCCCCCCCCCCTCCACCTTATCACCTGAATCTCCTCCTAGAGCACCGTTGTGTTCTTTCTAACCAAATATCTCTCAGAGGGGCGTGGGGAGGGGCTCCTTATTTTCATCTAAAGTAACAGACAGAGAATCAGCACTTTGGAAACAGGGCTGAAACAGAGGGGATTATGGGTAATGCTGCAATGATATGTTGGGTGTTTGGAGCCAAACACTTCAGAGACATGTTTTTTTTATATATCTGAGACCTGTAATATATTGATAAAAAAAAGTATAATAGGGGACCTTTAATATCCAATGACTGTTTTTCAAAAGCTGACTCTAGGTCCCCTTTAAATAAAGTTTGGCAGCAACAAAATGTTAAAAATCTTGATAAAAGAAAGTAAACATGGTGAACACTTATTTGTTTGTTCATCACAAATAATTAGTGGATCAAAAAGATGTTTCATGCAGTGTGATTTTTTCAATCAACCGCTCATGGAAGAAATGTCAGC
This sequence comes from Notothenia rossii, assembly GCF_949606895.1. Lineage (NCBI taxonomy): Eukaryota > Metazoa > Chordata > Actinopteri > Perciformes > Nototheniidae > Notothenia > Notothenia rossii. The sequence goes on along the minus strand of NC_136908.1, from coordinate 58,878,856 downwards.
AGTGATTGCTAAATACGCTAACGTTTTGTCTATTACAATTCCAGAGAGAGGATAAACACCACCATCATCATCCTGCCCTGTTTTTGCTCCGCTAGATGCTCGGGGCGGATCCACGTCAGACTGCTGGGGAGCTAATTGAATGTAGAGACAGTCTGCTGTTGTGCTGGGTGCTGCCAGATGCATTAGACTGTGTCTGAACACTGAAGTATGACCAATTAGGAAGTTAGGGTTCTTTACCCAGACAACATGTGCAGATGTCTGAATTAATTGCGATTCCAGCTCAGATCAGAGGAGCCAAGCAAATAACCAGGGATACAATTACCACCCCACTATAGTGTACATGGGAAAATGCAGGGATTAAGCTTCTTTTAAAGTGCACCTATCATGCTATTTTTAGGCATTAGCATAGGTCTCAGATATATAAACATTAGGGCTGTCAGTCGATTAAAATAGTTAATCGCGATTAATCGCACATTTTGTATCTGTTCTAAATGTTCCTTAGAGGGATATTTTTCAAGTTTTTAATACTCTTATCAACATATGAGTGGACAAATATGCTTTATGCAAATGTTTGTTTATTATCATTTGATCAATGACCAATATTCTCCTGAATATTAAACACAACAACCTCTGAACATTAAAAAGATCCGCCTCAATTCAACCTGGAACCTCTCTCATACAATAATACAATACAAAGTGTGAGTGTGTGTGTGTGTGTGTGTGTGTGTGTGTGTGTGTGTGTGTGTGTGTGTGTGTGTGTGTGTGTGTGTGCGTGTGCAGGACCGCCCCTGGCCAACTCGGGGCCCCAAGCGACATTGCAGTCAGCATGTCGTTGTGTCCCTGAGACACTTCACCCCAAATTGCTCCTGTGGGGTTCGCCCACAGAATTGAATATCTAAGTCGCTTTGGATAAAAGTGTCTAATAAGTAACATGTAATGTAATTAAAATATAATTAATGCAAATAAACTACTTCTACTAATAATCATAATCAATTCAATAATATAAATGCTATATTATTTTATTATGACAAAACATCCTTATAACATGCTCAAAAACAGATATTTCTTAAATCTGTATTCAAATGTAGTTCCCTCTGTCAGCAATGTATCAACAACGACACACACATTTCTACCAGTGTTTCTCTGTGTTGTGGTTGACATGATGATGACTGCAGGAGTTAAGGGGAGAGGCTGAGCATCACCATGAAATGTGCACATTTACATAAAAATGAATAAAAGGGGAAAAAATGCTCCATGTTTTTTAGGCTGTAAACTTTGACCGTTATGTCAGCCAACTAGACAGACAGTTTATCACTCGTCCTCCTGTACATTAGCAGATAAAAGGCATAACATACTTGAATGAATGGTAAATAAAGAATGCTGGAAATAACTGCATCCCCATTAGCCTATATGCTATGCAGAGACTGCCTTCTTCTTGTCGTGAATTGCAGCTGATGTTTTAATATGGCAATTGGCAATTTGAGTTATACAACATTCGCAAGTTGTACATTTGACACATACAATAACCCACCTTCGAGTGATGCTCTAGTTCAGTGGTACTCAACCTTGTCCTAATCAGGAGCCACATTGACGAAAAAATATTTTTGCAAGAGCCACAATCCAAAAACGCTCCTTTCCTCCCTGAAACCTTTATGCATTTGAGAATATGAATAATAGTAATATGTTACTTAAGAATGAAAAGCATAATGTACAGTGCAATAACTGTGATTTCTTATTTTCACTGCAACCACAAAACACACAAAACAACAGATAACAGACAGCATGTTTACTGATAATCACAGTCCATATAACAGCAGATTATACACAGCAGGGGTTGTCAGAAGAGTAATGTTGACCTTACTTCACACTCAATGTGATTTCTGACACTCTTTCTGCCGCACAAGTGATTTGAAGTCGGGCTCTGCGCTGGAAACGGTGATCCGGAGGGCCTCTGTTGTGTGCTGCAGACTCAATCTGTTTCGGTTGCGACATTTTATTTTTGTGAGCGCAGAGAATGCTGCTTCACACCGGTATGTGGACGGAAACATTGAGATGATGCGTCTTGCCAGTCTGGAGATATTTGGTAGATGCCCCACCAGTTTCCAAAAGTCCACGACATCTGTAATCCGAAATTGACGCTGAAGTTCATCTGAGCTCTTTAACTCCACGAACTCCATTTGAAGCTGCACAAGTCCGAGCTGGTCGCTTATTTGCTTCATTTCATTGACTTCAATCAGGAATGGGTTTTTCACAAGTAGAAAAATATTGCTATGGTCCTTGAAGTCGTGGAATCTGGATGTGTAGTTTTGCTTGAGCTCAGTTAGCACCTCACATAATTGAGATTGACAGGTCAGGAGAGCGTCTGCATGCCTCGCCATCACTTTCTGCACGGTGGGGAAGAAACGGTAATCAGAACCACGGACACTTTGGTCGAGTACATCCAGTTTGTCAGAAAATACTTTGACAGCCGTGTAGAGCTCATACACGGTCTTGTTTCTTCCCTGCATCTTGAGATTAAGTTCGTTCAAGTGCTGCGTAATGTCACACAGGAACGCAACAGACAGCACCCACTCTTTATCATCCAAAAAGGAAAATCGGGAAGTCTCCCCTTGGGCGACAATGAAGGCTTTCAGGGGTTCAATCAAGTCCATTAAATGTGCAAGCATACGTCCTTTAGACAGCCATCTGATCTCGGTGTGTAACACCAAATCTCCATAGTGAGTGTCAAACTCCTCACACAGCAGTTTAAAATTTAAGTGGTTTCTTGCACGGGCCCTGATATAATTAACCACTTCGATTACATTTGCCATCACTTCATTCAGACATTTGAACTTAGCAAACAAGGCTTGTTGATGCACAATACAATGGTATGAGAAAATACCCTCAGCAGCAACCCCGCCGTTTTTAAGCGTCTCTTTCAGCAAGGCCACGGCTCCGTTCCTCTTACCAAGCATCGCCGGTGCGCCATCTGTCGTGAATGCTGTGATTTTTTCTGGGCCAATGTTAAACTTCTGTAATGTTTCCAGCACAGCGTTTTTTATTTCAATGCCCGTTGTTCCATTTTTCAGTGAAACCATGTCAAGCAGTTCCTCTGTAATGTCAAGCTTACTGTTGACCGCCCGGATAAAGATTAGTAATTGTGGCGTGTCATTGACATCCAAGCTTTCGTCCATTGCAAGGCTGACAAACTCAGCGGATGACAGTTTGTCCTTAAGAGTATGTGCAATGTTCTCTGAAATGTCTGATGCCCTCCTAGCTACAGTAGAATCCGACAGTTGCATTTTTTTGGCCTCTCGTTCCAGGTCTTTTTTCTCAGGAAACAACGTTGAGCAAGCCAGCAGTATGCAGTCCTTCACCATTTCTCCATCAGTATATGGCTTCATCTTTTTCATCAGTTCATGTGTGATTTTGTAGGATGCCTCTGTCGCTCTTTCACTCGTATTAGTGTGGAAAAAGTTTTTTTGAGCAGTTCGGTTCTGTTTGAGTCTAGCCAGCTTTTCCGCCCTCAGCTCTCCACCTTTCGGAAAGTCGGTACTAAACTTCGGGTGTTTTGTGTCGTGATGGCGCTGCAAATTGGACCTTTTAAATTGTGAAATGATGTTGTCACAAAGCAGGCAGGTGCATTTTCCCGAACCGGTGGAGACGAAGAAAAACTCCAGTTCCCAGTCCTCTTTAAATGTTCGATATTCCTCTTCATATTTCCGTTTAGTCGTAGCCATTTTTGCATAGTGCTGTATAGTTTTCCCAGTGTGACGTAGCAATTATCTCGCGCGAAACAATCAGAGCGCGAAACCTGACATAATATTTGATTGGCTATTCAGAGGGGGAGGGGCGACGACTGATGTGTGACTTGTGAGTGATAATGAAATGTTGATGAATTCTTCTGACTTTGTTTTTCGTTTTTCAAAGAATTTTTTTTTTTTTTTTTTTTTTTAAGTGGGACTTAAAAGAGCCGCATGCGGCTCGCGAGCCGCGGGTTGAGTATCGCTGCTCTAGTTACTTCATGATTTGTTTTTTTTCCCTCTTGCTTGCGCCGGACTGAAACTGTCTTTTCACCAACATCTCTTCACCTGCACTAGTGGCCGTATCAAAGCCGTGATTGGTCAGATGTCGATTCATTGCAACGGTGTCGGGTTATAGACGTGCTCCCCTTGTCACCTCTCACTCTCGCGTGTCAGCGGGGGGTGCGCAGAAAACTGCGCACAGCAGCTGAGGCCCCCTGCGCAAGGCGGGGCCCCATGCAGCCTGCGTGATTGGCCTGTAGGGAGGGGCGGCCCTGTGTGTGTGTGTGTGTGTGTGTGTGTGTGTGTGTGTGTGTGTGTGTGTGTGTGTGTGTGTGTGTGTGTGTGTGTGTGTGTGTGTGTGTGTGTGTGTGTGTGTGTGTGTGTGTGTGTGTGTGGAGAGACACTGTGATGGATCGTTGGAGCTATGTGCAACTCAAGGCATATGCTCGAACGGGAGCTGCCTGGACGCTGCAATCATGTTGAGTGTGCTGACTTTTCCCACAATGTCCCAGTGTCTGTCTGCCTGCATAAAGTCAAGTGCTCGGCGCAGTTGTCGGCGAAATGTCACTCCTCTGTTTTCATTTAAACAGCTCCTTATATCCGTTAGCGCAGCTAGCTAGCACCAGATGCTAACAACAACAATACACGTAAGGTGTTCCTGTTCTCTCTCTCTCGCTCGCTCGCGCCACACATACACACACCCTCCAGGTCCTCCCGATGGCCAGTCGGTGCCTGCCGGTGAGCGTGGAAGTGTGGTCTGCCACAAGCGGGCGGCAGGAGCGGGGCTGTCAGCATCAGCTTGTAGATGTTTTAAACTCGATGCGCTCTGAAACTACGGGGTGGCCGAGGACAAAAAATACACATGCGTTAACGCATTATTGTTAACGCGTTATTAATGCGTTAACTTGACAACCCTAATAAAAATGTATAAAAAACGTGTTTTGCTCAAAATACCAAAAAGATCACCCATTCTAGCCATGCCTCATATCCCTCTATTTCACTTCCTGTTTCAAAAGTGTTGATTTTGGGTATAAAGGTTTAAAAAAATAAAATAATAATTAATATAAGAAAAAAAGGAGGGGTCTGAGCTCATGCGGGAGATGCTACTGGCAGATTCTGCCGTGATGAAACGCCATATCATGGATTATCAAGGATTATTTCTGAAACACTATGGAGCCCAAAGGCTTTCTCTCTTGCCGGTTATACCACAAGGTGAGTTCCTTTTTACTTCCTGCTTCTTTACACACATGCTCTCCAGTACAGGTTAGCTCTGAGTGTTAGCGATCCTAATGTAATTATAATATGATTATAATCAGGAGAAATATGAAGGGTGTATTTCAAGTTATGCAAACAGGTCATTGGGATTTTTGCTTATCAACTAAGATATGTTAGAAAATGTTTCCAACTTGAATTGACTGAATTTATTTGAAAAGTGTTCTTATTAACACATGAATGCTACTGTGTAATATATTTACATTTATATTTAAGAATATAAGACAAGCACAAGTTTCATTTGTGGGCCATATTCCATTATACTTTTTGAATTTGCTGACAGCCGATTCAAAATAGTGGGCGGGCCGCATTTGGCCCCGGGTCATATTTGGGACACTCCTGTTTTAATAATACCTTTTAAAAGCTTCTCTGTAACCCCAATCCTCTTTATCTCATCATACACGTTTATTGAAAAGCTGGCTGACAAGGAAAAAGAAGGTAAAACAACCTGCGCTGTAGCGTAGCATTCAGCTTCTTGTGGTCCATGATGATCTGGTCTTTTTCTCGCAGCTCCGCCCGGATGTGCTGGTTCAGCTGCTGCTGATAGAATTACAGCGCTATAACTACAGTATCAACACTTCTGTGTGGGTGTGGATATGTGCGTGTGCGCTCAGAAACAAAACCCTTCAAATCAGATTGGTGGTTGTGCACTTTTCAATGTTCTGACAGTGTGAGTAAATGAAGAGAGAGAGAGAGAGAGAGAGAGAGAGAGAGAGAGAGATTTCCTAGTTTCCTAAAAACATTTATTTTGGAGCTTGTGGTGAGACACCTAAATAAGCTTTAGTCACATGGGGCATTGTATATGGAATGCAGCAACTTCTGATTGAAATAGACATAAAAATAAGATGAAGCCTAAAAAGAGGCCCGCCGCCCTATTATGCTTTTGGGGGGTCTTCTATAGGTTTGTGTGCATGTAAATGGTCTGCAAAGCTTAAAATCCCAAAGTTCCCTCTATAGTGTATTAGAAAAGCAGCAACTTTATGATTTCAGTAGACATGAAAAATGGGATGAAGCCAACATTAAAATAAAATGTAGATGTCCCCTTTTAGTTCAACTATAATGTGCTCTTCTCTACATCTTCTTCAAATACTTTTTAGAAGATCTCATTGTGATGACAGTAATATTTTTCAGGGCAGTAAGGCCATTAGCACTCTTTGAAATTAGGTTTTTGTCAGTTTTAGTTTCTCTAAAAACCTGCATTTTGTTCCTCTTTGATGTGTGTGTGTGTGTGTGTGTGTGTGTGTGTGTGTGTGTGTGTGTGTGTGTGTGTGTGTGTGTGTGTGTGTGTGTGTGTGTGTGTGTGTGTGTGTGTGTGTGTGTGTGTGTGTGTGTGTGTGTGTGTGTGTGCTTGCATTGCACCTCAGCCCGAAGCAGATCTCGGTGCTTCTGGCCCCTCTCCTCCACTTTGATCTGCGTCAGACAGCTGAGGTTTTGGAGTTCTTGTCGGAGGCGGTTTGACTCCCGCAGCAGATCCTGAATCAGCCCAGACTGCTGTGTTTTCTGGCTCTCCTCCTCAGCTACTGATAGCTAGTTAGTGAACACATTTTGTGGCGTTTTCAGGTAAAAAAAAAATATCACAAGTCGACGGCAATTAAGGGTCACCGAGACAGTATAGGACAAACTACGAGGAAGATGGATAGAGAAATTCAGACCATTCCCCAAAGGTATTGTTAAACTATGTGACAAAGGATGAAATAAAAATGCTATGTCTCATCACTTTGCTTTCTGAATTTGAAAATAAGGACAAAAAAAGACAAGATATAAAAAAATTAAAATATTAAAAGGGTGTTTACTTCAAATGGTTGTCAATTAAGAACTAAAACATATATTTAAAAATATATATATATTTATAAATATATAATATATATAAATATATTATAAAATTATTAAAATATTATGATATATATTTAAAACAAATATATATGAAAAAAAACGATTTAAATAATATATAATATAAAATAATAGCCGAAAATATAAAGATTAGTAATAGGGCTGCTTCAGTTAGTTGAATTGCAAGCTTGTTATGATAAAGTGACCACGCATGTTGCTCCCACCTGTCGCCCAAAGCCGGCTTTGAGAGCATCGACCTCTCCCTGAAGCGCCATCCGCTGCTGAATCCTGGCCTCTTGGTTAGGAACAGCATCTAACTACAAGTCAAAATGTAAAGTCGGAATAAAAAGTCTGGTAAAATGTTCATTATGGAAAAAAATCTGCTGTGTGTCAGCGCTGAATCTCAAGAGCTGTATACACGTATCATCATTTAGTTCCCTGGTTGTACTTCATGAGTTGACATACTGTACAGAGGAATAAAAGACCATCCCGTACAAACTTGAAATCAAATTCAGTCAGTGCATATTGAATCAAACATTAAACATTGATTACACAATAATGAATACTATATATCAGAGTTTCTCCGAGGCCTCTCTGATAGCCGTTGGATCCAGTGACACTGGAACTATTTTTCCCAGAAACTAATGAAAAATGAAAGTCTCCGGGCTCGTCTCTGCTGGGTTTTCAGGCCTCCTGTTGAGCGGTATGAGCTGCACTGCTCCATATTTAAAAAATGTTAGCCCATGCAGGAATAAGAAGGCTAAATCAGAGTTCGTCCTATTTGAAACAAGTGTGACACATCCTCGTCTAAACGGCCTTCACAGCAAAATGAATGAATTATTGGAATTGAATGAATCTTGTTGCTTTGTTTTTAATATGTCCTCAATGCATGAATTCCCCGATGTGCCATTGTGATTTCCGTTCATATTGCTGTACGTCGGTGACTCGTGCTGACGCATTTCCCATGACTCTTTAAAATATGTGAACATCAGTGAAATGACAGGAAGCTCAAGTATAAAAACGAGCTTCTGTTGTAACACAGATTACGATTTAATGTGCCAATAACTGTCAATGTGACATTTATTATCAGAATTTTCCGAAATGTGTAAATTAGCCCTTTTCCAAACCAAAGTATTTCAACATTGTGAGGTTTGCTTGTAAATTCCAAATATGTATAAGCTCCAATAAGGTTGTGAATGTGAAAAAAAACGTCTTAACTTCTTTGAAAAAATAACTTTTAGCTTCTAAAATGTGCCAAAATCCAATTAAAGGAACACAATCTGCTGGTCACCTGAGATTTGACATCATTGTAGATGGATTGCGTGTGCTCTAGCTGCTCATTGGCCAGAGCCAAAGCCTGCTCCATCCTCTTGAGGGCTTGTGTCTGCCTGCAGAGAAACAAAATCACCTATTAAATATGTATCCGTGTGAAATAAGGCTTTGACTCCTACACAAAACTCAGAATTAGCCTCATTATATATGCATTCCTGTCAAATATTCTGGAGTTCGTGCTAGAATGCAGTTGGAACAAAAGCTCTGATCTAATCAAATATGTCAAATGTCTTGAATGGTTGTCAAACGTAAACACTGGCACTTCACAGAGTAGTACAGCAACACTCTCACACCAACATTTCCCTTTTGGGCCTGAGAGTGCCTTTATTGGTGATACAGTGTTTAATCAGGGAGATAGAGAGAGGACTACATTGCCTGAAACTTTCCCCGTGTACTTGGCAGCAGATACTGCATGTGGGCCGCCAGCTCTAATCACCGATGCCCCAATGGAGCTCATTTTTCCACATCAATCCGTACCTATTTTTCTCCTTGAGCTGCACAGATTGGCTCTCATACAGGTGCTTCCTGTCGCACATGATGTTCTGCAGCTTCATTTCCAGGATACCTCTGGTGGGGAGAATAACAATAAGCATGAGAAACACACAGCAGAGACCTCTCCTGTCGCTCTGAGGCTGTGGTCCAAAAATCTTTGTTGCTGAGGACAATTTGTACTGAATGAAATTAGACATAAATATTTATGGGAAAGTCTTAAAGGGGACCTATTGTGTAAAATGCACTTTTTGATGTCTTTTACACATAAATATGTGTCCCCGGTGTGTCAGGGAACTCACCAAGTGTCAGAAAATAAAACCCTCTCTCTTTTCCTTCGTACTAGGGATGGGATTACTTTTTTGGGAGGGGTGCCTAAGTTGATTTTTTAAATACTATATAGAAGTTCCACGATGTTTTATTTTTATAATCACCTTCAGTAGGTGACACTTGATCTTTCTTGAAGAGAAAAAATAAAATTATGCCGTCCCAGAATTCCTTGCAGCAGAAACATTTAAGCACACATCATTCAACAAATCTCTTTGTTTCCCTTTTGTGAGTAGCTAATATTCCAACCTTGGTAATGAAGAAATACGTTTTTTGTATGAAACCTCATGGTGAGAGAACACACGGGGAAGTATCGAGGATGCTCTTATAGTAGTCCATCTTTGGAACATTGACATTTCATCGCAGCAAATCCATTTTCAATAAGTTCTGCAGTCGCTTCATAGCCTTGTGTCATTTCAGGTACTGCGGATAGTAAATATTAGATGGAATTGTTGTTATTTAGGGCCTATCTGGTCTTTCAACTAATCAAAGTGCTTATACACAACATACACATTCATACACTGATGCCAAACTGCTCACCTGGATTTCATTCTAATTCCCATTCAAAGGCGTTGCTGATATTATGAAACTAAAATAAACTGCATCCCAAAGAAGTCTATTTTCCTGTATTCCTGAGAAATTGAAGGGTATTTGTTCATCATCAAAAGGAAAGCCATAGCTAATTGGGGCAATTCAGTGTCTTTCCCATGAACACTGGACAAACTGTCGATCTTCCATTAGTGAACAACTTATTCTACCTCTTGAGCCAAAACCACTCTTTTCAGTTCTCTTATGTCCATGAGTACTTCTTCATGTCTTCTCATGACTGTGTGACGTCTTTAATTGAGGTCAATGAAAAGTGGTTAGGATCAGACTTTCAATGTTCTACTATTTGACCTCAGCTTGAAGCTCTTGCCATAGTGTCTTTTATTCGACTGTGGTGCGTACCTGTTCCCCGTGCACTCCGCCTCCTCCTCCCTGCTGACCTCCTGCTCCTTCAGCAGCTGTCTGCTCTCCCTCTGACTGCCCTCCACTTTGGCCGTGACGCCCTCCAGCTCCTCGTTCACCTCCTTCTTCTTCCACCTCAGCACAAGGTTACGCTCTTCCACCTCCTTCACATGCTGCTCCATTTCCAAAATCTCAACATTTAGGGTTTCCATCTTCTTCATTGCTGATCTAACATGTTCAAAGGAGGTGATAGAACATTTGAAACAAAGTACAAGTGTAAGTATGAGACAAAGACAAGAGTTATTTTTGCACTGCCAGACTGCATATCTAATGAAACACCAGAGTGTGTGCATACATCTTTTACACACACCCTCCAGTACCCCTAAGCTTTGTGAATTTCAAATTACAAATCTCAGCTCGCATGGCAGTTCTACTGCATCACTTGCAAGGCAAATATTAATGTGAAATAAACATAAAAGAGACTGCTGTGCCAGTGGATCCATTCTCTGGTGATGAAGGAGCTTTTGACTGCAGCTGCACTTGAAAACTAAAATTAATGATGTCTGGAGCATATGATTTTTTTTTCATTTTATCAAATGACTTCTGAAATTATTGAGAATAATTTCACTGTCGGTGCACATTTTTCAGTTTGTCATTTGGAGTTAAGTGTGGCTAGAAAGATATATTACAAAACGAATGCTTCTTGCAGGATAGTTAATGAAGAAATGTATAATTAGCAGTAGTTTTTTTAGATGATTTGTTTTCTTGTTCCACTAAAGTGGCCAATAGGTGCAAACCCGCTATAACGGCCCAAAACATTTCCATTAGGGGAATATAATCCTCAAATGTCAACAAGTGCTTTGGTCCCAGGTGTGTGCATCACTTTTTACTGTCCCCGTTTCCATTGTGTTTTGAGCATTTTGAAGCTTTCTTTATTTGCAGTGATTATTATTATTACTATTATTATTATTACATGTAATTTGTTAGACGCTTTTGGCGCATTTCCACTGCAGCGGGTAGCCCCGTTTAAGCCTCCTTAATCGCCCTCAAGCGGCCAGGCCAGTTTTTGGTGGCCTTTCCATACAGCGTAGCACCGGCTAGCGGGTACTTTTTCCCTCTTTTCCGGCCCCATAAAATCGTGGTTCTCTCAGGCCAGGGCCAGGGCTGAACTAGTGACATCAACGCTCTCGAGTGCTGATTGGTCAGAGAGAATTGTCACAAGATCGCGCGCGGGATCATCCCTAGCGTCGCATATATATCTAGAAGCAAGCTTGCAGCATTTTTATACACAGCATTTCTGTAAACGGAGGAGCTACAAAAATGGCAACGTCAAAGAAAAGCACACCGTGGTCGACCGAGAAGATGACGACGTTCCTACATCTCATTGGCCGAAAAAAAGCAGATCGCCCCGCCTACACTGCGTTGCTACCCCAGGTCCTAAACTGTAATGGAAATGCGCCACGACCTCGGACGGCCAGCGAGGCAGCCCGAGGCCCGAGCGAGGACGCTTAAACGGGGCTACCCCGCTGCAGTGGAAATGTGCCATTTTATCCAAAGTGACTTACATACATTCAGTGCTGTGGGAATTCCCCACAGGAGCAGTTTGAGGTGAGGTGTCTTGCCCAGGGACACAACGACATGCTGACTGCAGTGGGACTCGAACTTGCTACAGTACCCTCTGATTCGAAGTCCAGCACACTAACCACTTAGCCACAGCCTCCCTGATTAGTTTATACACCACTTGTAGAAATTGTGTACATGTGTGGTCAAGTTGGTGAAGATTTGCCTTCATTTGCATGTGTTTTGGCACATTTGTGTTTTTAAGATTGCATCGTTTTTGAAAATGCAGCACGTTTCTCCTAATGGAAATGTTTTGGGCCGCATTTGCACCTGTCGGCCACCGTACCTATAGGCCAAATCAATCAATCACAAGTTTACACTGAGTAAAAAAACCTTTCTATTCGGAAAACTACAGTATGATAACTCGGGTTCGTGCTGTTCAATCCAGCTCCTTAGTGTATAGGAGATGAAGGGAAGGAGATGGATTATAGAAGGGTTTAAACCAACTGGCAGGAAGCGACTTAATTTTCAAAAGATGTTTCTGCTGTCTCTTCTTCTCAGTGTATTCTCACTGAAGCACCCTTACTGGCTCATTTTTATTCCTTATGTTTGAAACCTCATCCGTCCTTCTCTTCCCAATGAGGAATATTAAGAAGTACTTACTCCTTTTTAGATTGTTTCCGTTCAATCTCCTTTAAAACCTGCTCAGGGATGCTGATGAGCCGCGCTCTCTCAGCCTTGTCAGACACACACAGAGAAAGAAATGTTGTTATGTTATTGGGTGTGCTGTAAGCTGACACACACACACACACACACACACACACACACACACACACACACACACACACACACACACACACACACACACACACACACACACACACACACACACACACACACACACACACACACACACACACACACACACACACACACACACACACACACACACACACACACACACACACACACACACACACACACACACACACACACACACCTCTTTGAGCTCTATGATCTCGGTCTTGTCTTCCAGCTCTTTCTGTTCTCTTAATATCTGCGTTTCGTGGATTTCCACATCTTCAGTCAGACTCCTTTGCATTAAGTGAGGGCACGCACACACAAAAAAAAGAACGCTTGTTATCTGAAGAATTTTGATAAGCAGCACTGTGTCTCATTAAAAAAAGGGCTTTAAGTGAGTAGAACTGAGAAGATATAAAGAAGACAACATGGTTTGAATACCTGACTTCCAGTCGTCTCTCGGAAACCTCCTTCCTCAGATCCTCATGTTTTTCCTGCAGGACCTTTGTTCTGCTCTCCAGCTCCTGGAGGACCAGCCAGCAGTACGAATATTAATGTAACATCACATATGACAAATATCTGGCTTATGATGACAATTTAATTGAGCTCAGGCTACAGGCTTGTTCTCATTTCTTAGCGTCTGATCATAACTCTCAGAGTCGGTTCCAACAGCCTTTGCGTCGCACGTGGATTTTGTTTTTTATAATGTCAAAATGAAAAATATATTTCTTCAGCTGTTTCCATGGGTAAGTAAATGTGCAGTGCTATAACGTATTTAAGTTTGCTACCTTAGAAGGGGCCCTATTATTCTTAGGAGTTTTCCCTTCCTTGTAGTGTATTATAAAGGTTGTTGTGTTAATGGTCTGCAAAGGCTAAAATTCCTGTGTTATCTCCAGAGGGAGTTTCGTGCCTGAAACGACTCCATTGGACTCTTTTGTTTATTTCCGTAACATAATGTAATCATTATGTAACTTCTAATGAGCTCCAACACATTGTATGTGATAGGCTAAGGGGCGGGACATCTCTAAGCGGTTGACCAATCACAACAGAGCCGGCTAGC
>NC_136908.1:58820436-58865033 GCF_949606895.1 Notothenia rossii | reverse complement strand
TTTTGTCAAGTCAAATATAACTTTTTACCTGACATTTGGTTTCAATGTCGTACCGAAAATGAAACTTTGCAGCATGAGCGGTTGCAGTAATAGCGTGTGTACGTGTATGCATACACACACACGGTGCTCACCATCTGAGGCGGTGCTGTGTCTTGTACTCTCTGTCCTCAGCAGCTTTCAGTTCATTGCATGCCTGCAGGAGGTGTTGCCTCAGTTCATTGACCTCACTTTCAGGCTGCTCAGAGGTGCTCTGCTCCTCGGCTCTCTCCAGCCCGGCCTGCAGCCTCTGAAGCTCCGCACGGCATCGCTTTGCCTCTCCCAAAACGTGGAGCTCGGCATCCTGGGAACTATTAGATTAAACAGATTATTTAAGTAGTAAACAAGTACCATGTGGAACGTTTCTTCTAATGTGTTTTGGGACGTTGCCTCTGTCGGCCACCGTAACAAAACACTGGTAAAGCAGATTAAATCAATGTTACGTCTTTATTTTATACATGAACAATTAAGTCTCAAAACATATTTCTTCACACTGGCATATCCACCCTGATCACATCACACATCCTCTGCTTTTCTGTTTTGATTGATTGATTGATTGATTATATTGTCGTGTTTTTTTGGACTTTTGTTTTGTGTGCGGCGACCTTGAGAGCCTTGAAAGGCGCCTTTATAAATAAAATGTATGTTGATTATTCTTATTATTATTACATGAGAACAAGACCCTGTAAGTCATGATACTTGAGGAAACTAACCAACCATTATAAATGAACCCATTAACACATTAGTTTCATGGCAAATCATAAAACAACACAACTACTTGTTAACACTTGTCTGAATCCAATTTCTCAGAATAGCTTTGTTACTAAATGCATGTAGACATACATTTAGATTGGTTTCTTATTTTCCCAAGAAATCACACAGAGATTTGTTGCTTCCACAATAAATTGGGGTCTCAAATGTTAATTTATGAGCCTTTGTGGCGACTCTGAGAATCAGTGTTTCATTAGATTAAGCTTAAGAAAGAAGTGTGTTTTGGAGTATTTCCCTACTACATAAAGTCGTGGTATAATATTACAAGGGGGCATTATTATATATTCTTTTGATAAGGAAATGACAGATGATAAATTATTGTACGCTAATGCAAAGCCACATTCCTTCCATCGACTTAACAAGCACTGCCTATTAGCCTTTTTACCCTTGGTTGTGAATAAATGTGAATTTATCAGTTATGTGATCAGCCATGAGAGGCAGATAATTATCTGTTATCTGCTGAACAAAATCCATATCATGCATTCATAGCGATACTGCCTCAGGTCGTATAACCTTGCGTTCCACTTTTTGCTCAAATAAGGATTTCTGGCTAGACTATACCTTGAGTGAAAGGTGACCCCAATCACAATGTCCCTTCAGAAGCCAGCGTCTTGTCACAGATGCTATTCCCACTCTTTATTAACAGTAAAAAAAACAACTGATAGGGATTTAAGACTTCTTCAAGGACACTTCAGACGGAAAGATTCTGGCTCTCAGAAGATTTAAACCGTCTTTTTGATGTATTTTCAGCAGCTTTGCAGTCATAATGCACCTCCGACATATAACACACAAATCAGCAACTTCTTCCAAAATGTAACACACAAAATTCACTCAAGCACAAAACGTACCTCTTGAGAGTTTCACAGAGTAGCCTGTAGCTGGATTTCAGTTCGGCGGCTTTGTTCTGGCTGATTTTGCCCAATGACAAGAACTGTGGAGCAGGAAAACAGAAATATTAGAAATCCAGGACATGAAAAACAGTTTGAAAAGAGGAATTTGAGGAAAATCGATTATTTAAGGTTGATAGTAAAGATTGTTGGATTTTTGCTGATATCTGATTTGACGAAATGTTCCAACTTTTTGTGTTGTTCTTGATGTGTACAGTATGAGTATTGTTTACAGAATGTTTCTCAAATTAAATAATATATTAACCGAATGACTTAGTTAAAAATAGTCCATTATGTGGGTGTGAAATCCTTAAAATTGTAAAAACAAGCCACAACTAAATAATAAGCTCAATCTTTGCTGCACATTTCACCTAAATACACTAAATATAAGCATCTTCAGTCCTTAGCGAAACAAATAGAACCCACCTTAAAGTCTAATAAATGCTTAATCAATGGTTTGGATCACACGCGCAAAGCACCAATATATCAACCAATGTTACGCATGCAAAACTGATGTCAGTATTTCATTTAAGAGCCTTTATAAGTGGATACCAAACATGTTTCAATATTCAACCCAGTTTCACGGCATTTCGTGTTATCGTCACGAAATTAATCTATTGATTCGTGTTCACCAACACGATTCCCCCATTTTTTTCGTGTCACACAGAACAATTTTAGAAGCAATGTATTTATATTGGTATCTTTCGTGACTGCACCAAATAATAACAAATTAGAAGGAACTCAGACATTATACTATTTAAAATAAAAGGGTTAGGGTTAGGGTAAGATATTGAGTAAGAAAATGTTTTTATGAACCACATAGCTTCCAGTCTTCCAAGACCCCACCGGACAAAAAGACGTGGTGCAGGCACGAAACATACTACCGATAGAAATACATTGCTTTTAAACTGCGAAAATCGTGTTGGTGATGTAAACTGTGTTCGTTATTCTCCCGTCCAGGAGAGAAGCTTTAAAATGAGACTAAATGGAGTCTCTGTGAAAGTTCAATTGGGTACTTTAATTAAAAAAGGCGCGGGTTGGTCACAAGCATGATATTGTTCAGTCAGACAAACAGCTGTGATCCGCTCCTCGTTAGGGAAGAGAAGAGTTATATATCCTCTGCTGGCTCCTCCTCGCCTGCCGGCTCGCCTCGTCTCCAATGTCCGTTGTTGCATTTAAACAGAGGATAGGTTCTTTTCACATTCAATATATGCTTAAAACGCCTTTTCTCCTCATATTCTCTTTCATCACTTTTCATTTAACACATTCTAAACGCTGTAATCAATACTCTAAAAAATACTTCTCGGCTCGTTTGGTTTCCGGTCATTCCGGATGTTGTCACATGCTACTCTCGTCTGTAAACAATAATGTATTCAAATAAACTGTACCTTCATTTAATATTCAGCATGGTAGTATCTCGACATCTATAGTTGTAGTGTTAAATCAGTAGGCTTCGGTTTGCACCACTCCATATCATTTCACTACTAAATTCACCTCTTTAGGAAATCGTATATTAGCCACATGCTAAATGCTAACCGTAGATGAAGGATTTTCAGAATAAAAGCTTAACTGCTTGTGCACAAGAATTTCTGGTTTTTCAGTATAAAAGAGCATTAAAACTGACGGCATGTTTAAACTGCATTTCCCCATTAAAACATTGATTTTAATTTCTAACAGTGAACACGAATCAATAGATTAAATTAATTTCGTGACTATAACACGAAATGCCTTGAGACTGGTTTGCAATATTATCATGCATCCCTTATCGATTGCAGCTTTTAAGCGTGTAGCAAAGAATTCCAAACTCCTATCAGCATACGATTGGTGGCTATGTTTTTCAAACCTCCCCCAGTGTCAATCATCCACAGCTGAACAGTGGAGCTGCAGCCAAATATTACAGCAGTCCTAAACTGTTTGGCTGCATTCAGCTAAAAGTTGGCAACAAGTCCTCCTGCATGCTCTGCCAGCTCATGTTGCACCATTTCAAAGTCTTTGATCTGACCTAGGGCTGCCTTTATAACAGCTATCACATTAATAGAAACACTATATCACAATCTGTGGAAATGCCTTGGCTTTCTTTCACACGGAATATTCAATAGGACCATATTGCTTTGAACCAGAAGTGTGCAGGCACTTTTATAATATTGTTTAGCGACAAAATTAAGTTCCAGAAGTTGGAAACTAAATCACCAGAGAGCCTTAAAGAGTTTAAAACATCATAAAAGTCAGAACTTTTTTGAAAAGAGTTGCTTTATTTCTGCTGTAATATGCTCAAACTTTATGGTTACTGTTATAAGAAAAATATCTTTAATATCTGCCTGGACTCAAAGTGTGGTCGACTGCCGCAGAGCCCAACTCCCCGATGTCTGCCAGAGGATTTGAATAAAGTCAGGCTGAATAAACCCTTAATCCAGATATCACAGCATCAGAACACCATATCACCGTCAGCATGAAAAACCAACCCCTAACCATCTGCAATCTCAAAAGGAGAGGAGAAATCATTGAGAATGGCCCATATATAAGGATAACTTATGTAGATTACGGGTACCATTAACCCTGGATGAGTTTAAGAAGTCGATAAAAAAAGATACACAGCTGTGAAACCGTGGCATAAACACGGCACGGAGAAGGATATCAGGTCAACAAAAAAGGGGAAATTATCACTAAGAGTCGTTGTTAAATGACTCTCTGTGGCAACGTGGCTCTGTGTGTGTAAACAGTGATAGAAAACAGAGGGGCCGGTGTTGTTCCCTCTTATCTCCGGAGCCAGGTTGGCAGAGCGGGGCGTAATGAGGGATAGCCTTGTCTCAGCTGCAGGACTGAGGATATCTCAGGTCGGACTGTGTAGCAGGTAATCAAACGGCAATGAACACACACAAACACACACGGGAGCCGATATCTCAGCCCGACTTCAAACATTGGGGGATAGCCGATTATGTGTTTAGATTCATTCCATTATATTGTTTATCTGGCTGCTGTCGAATGTGCTCGCAAAACCTCTGGACCACGTTCCAAGGGCTGAAAGGACAGAGATATGAATGTTGTGGATCATGTAGATTAAGGCTCCCGTTAATATGATGTATTCAGATGTTTTTTTCCGTCAGTTTGCATTAGCAGCCCCCCAAGGTCACGCTAATACAACACCTGAGAAGCTGTACACAATCTGTGTTTCAGACATTTTTAGTACGGTTAAATCTCCCACTCTTGTATTTTGAATTGATCTCTTTAAAAGGAGACTTATTTTACACATTTTCAGGTAAATGTTTGTATTTTCTGCCTCGACCGTGACATGTTCCCATGCTTTAATGTTCAAAAAGCACCTCTTTTCACCCTCTGTCTGAAACCAGAGCCCAGTCTGCTCTGATTGGTTAGCTGGCCGGGTCTGTTGTGATTGGTCAACCGCTTAGAGATGTGTCGGGAAAGCCTCGCCCCTTAGCCTATCACGTATCAATGTGTTGAAGCGCTAGCTACTAGAAGCGCAAATGTTACATAGTGATGTCACTATGTTACAGCAGTAAATGAAAGAGTCCAAAGGAGATGTTTCACGCAGGGGGGAAACTCCCTATTGAGGGATTTGGGATTGTAGCCTTTGCAGACCATTTACATGCACACAAACCGATATAAACAACTACAAGAAAGGGAAAATCCCCCCAAAAAACATAAAAGGGTTGCTCAGTATATTATGAGAACATGCTAAAAGATTTCACTGTACGGACATCTTTCAAAAATAACTTAAATATGGATATCAGCCTAGCAACAGACATGCTAGCCATACACTGGGCATTTATCTGAGAGAAGCAGCCTGAAGCGCTTTCAGACAGCCTTTCCAATTCCGCTGCCAAGACTTATCTTCAGCAGTGGGGTATTGGAAGCTTTTATGGGGAGGCTGCATACGGCTCACATGTGGCACAGCATCTTTCGAAGTGAGATAGAGACAATCACTGGAAGAAATTTATGCCGCCACATACACATACCTGTCCGTCTATTCCCACGGGCATGTGATGTGTACTGCACTGCAGAGAAGCAATAAACCGTTTGCAGTAATGTGGGTGCTGCAGGTTTGTGAAGTGTATAACAAAAAAGGAACCTGCAGGCTTTAATGGTCTGCACCCCCAGGGAGGGAAATAATGACCGCAGGGCACACCACTGTGTAATGGAGAGAGCCACCATCGCTCTCTGTGTGTATCTTCTACCTTCATGTCCTTATATCGACTGTTTGAACTGGAGCTGGGCCTGCAGCTTGATTTAATCACTTTGTTGCTGGAAGTTTTGTGCTGTAATATTTTCCCTTCTGCACCGTTACTCCATCGAGGCTGAGAGCCATTTCTGTAGAGGGAATCAATTACCCGAAACGGTGTCACTTCTCCAGAAATACGACGACATGTGCATGAAACCTGAATGAACCAAGAAAGATAAATTCCAATTACATGATCTGTGGTTGTGAATCATGTTATGTACCACCGGCACACTAGCCAAGTCCCAAATACCAAATAAAGAATAAGTTAGATAATAAAAGAGACGGTTTTTTTTAGGGCTGTCCATTTTTTTTAACGCCACTAATTATTTTAACGTGCGATTAACGAATGTGTATTTGTCCTCGGCCCGCCCCGTAGTTTCAGAGCCCAAAGGCTTGACGTTGTTGTTGTTGTTAATTGGATGGTGGGAGATTCTAGCGAGAGATATGGATAAAAAAAGGTGTTTTAAACAGCCCTTTATACGCTTGAAAGTTTGCCGGGGGGACGCCTGGACAACAACAGCAATAGCTAAATGGGTGGCTACAGCTTAACATTATGGAGGACGAGGGGCTGCGTTAGATAAGCCTGTTAATTAGATATATCAGATTTTGTATTATTTGACTTTAACTTTAACTATATATTTATTTGTTGTTCCTTTCTTTTCTTTTCTCTTCACTATATTTGTAAAGTGTCTTTGAGCACCTGTTAAAGCGCTAACAAATTAAATATATTATTATTATTATATGTATAATACATGGATCGGATTTCGAGGCGTAGTCGTGGGGGAGGGGGTCTGCAGTTCGGTGGACTAAGGATTGCACCACTGCTTTTTGCAGATGATGTGGTTCTGATGGCTTCATCGGTCTGCGACCTTCAGCACTCACTGGATCGGTTCGCAACCGAGTGTGAAGCGGCTGGGATGAGGATCAGCACCTCCAAATCTGAGGCCATGGTTCTCAGCAGGAAACCGATGGACTGTCCACTCCAAGTAGGGAATGAGTCCTTACCCCAAGTGAAGGAGTTCAAGTATCTCGGGGTCTTGTTCTCGAGTGAGGGAACAATGGAGCGTGAGATGGGTCGGAGAATCGGAGCAGCGGGAGCGGTACTGCGGTCTCTTTACCGCACCGTTGTGACGAAAAGGGAGCTGAGCCAGAAGGCAAAGCTCTCTGTCTACCGGGCCATTTTCGTTCCTACCCTCACCTATGGTCATGAAGGATGGGTCATGACCGAAAGAACGAGATCGCGGGTACAAGCGGCCGAGATGGGTTTTCTCCGCAGGGTGGCTGGTGTCTCCCTTAGGGATAAGGTGAGAAGTTCAGTCATCCGGGAGGGACTCGGAGTTGAACCGCTCCTCCTTCGCGTCGAAAGGAGCCAGTTGAGGTGGTTCGGGCACCTAGTTAGGATGCCACCTGGGCGCCTCCCTAGGGAGGTGTTCCAGGCACGTCCAGCTGGGAAGAGACCAAGGGGTAGACCTAGGACCAGGTGGAGGGATTATATCTCTTCTCTGGCCTGGGAGCGCCTTGGGATCCCCCAGTCAGAGCTGGTTGATGTGGCCAGGGAAAAGAAAGTTTCGGGCTCTCTGCTGGAACTGCTATCTCCGCGACCCGACCACGGATAAGCGGGAGAAGATGGATGGATGGATGGATTATTATTATAATTCGGATCGCATCCGACGTGTCGACTGCACATCACAGCGCATTATTTTGACCCACAGTGGGAACTTCAGTCTCATGCTTTGACTGTTATGAAGACAGAGGAGCGGCATTTCACCGACAACTGTAAACAGGCTTGTCTGTTTGAGCAACTGGCTCAGTGCAAAGAAGTAGACAGGGTTGGGAGAGGGAGAGAGAGAGAGAGAGAGAGAGAGAGAGAGAGAGAGAGAGAGAGAGAGAGAGAGAGAGAGAGAGAGAGAGAGAGAGAGAGAGAGAGGTTCCAGGTTGTTGTGTTGAGAATATTCAGGAGAATATTTGTCACTGTTCAAATGATAATAAACAAACATTTGCATAAAGCATATTTGTCCACTCATATGTTGATAAGAGTATTAAAAACTTGAAAAATATTCCTCTAAGGTACATTTAGAACAGATAAAAAATGTGCGATTAATTTGCTATTAATCGCGATTAACTATTTTAATCGACTGACAGCCCTAGTTTTTTCCCTTCAAGTAAGGTACATGTTGATTGCACAATGTAATGGCTATAAAATAATGCCAAAATCCATGTTTTAATTGGCTCTCTATACTGTAGGCCTTAATGTCACTAATAATTCTGTCAGCGACCTGGTCAAATCTCCGGAGAAAAACTAAGGCTAAAATAGAAAGGAAGTGCGCAACTAAAACAGGAAACAGATAGTGCTTTTGGTTTCCCTTGTAACCATTGGTAGCTATTACCAGTTACCAACGAGTATCAATGTAAGTTAATAACCACAGTAGCAAAAATGGTGGAAGGTAAAACGATTGATTCAAAAGTTGAAAAGTTGTCCATTTCCACTTTAATGATGTTTTTTTCAACATGACTCCAAATAAGGAAACATCCTGTTTATGTTACTTGGCAAAGAACCAGAACTAATAATTGTTTACTTGGCAGAATACTTCATTTATTTTAATAGCTTGTTTTGCTTCTAAAAGATACTCTATGAAATAGCCTGAGGTATGAATAATGTCTGTGGGATAGTACGAGTGCAATTTAAATTAAAACCAATTTGAAAAAGAAAACACCAAAAATGACCACAGAACCACATCCTCATTACAGAGGGAACACAGGGGGATTGTTTATTCATAAAGACTTCATTATCTTTTACAGCAATAGTGACATAATTGCAATCTAATAAATGTATCATTGGGTAAGCTTTCACCACAAATACGAACCGTTAATTTTGAGACGAGGGAACAGGAAGTGGTCAAATGTTAAAAGTCTAATCAAATGTTTTTTGACGTAGAGTAAAAGCACCCAGATGGGTGGCTCTCATGTATCGTAAAACATCTTTGAATTCATTTTTGTAAAACAACCATTGGATAATCCAGTTTCTGAATGTTTATCTCCCTTTGAAGGATTCAGATGACGAAATAATTGTTATGGGAAATGAAGGATGTCCTGAAAAAGTATTTAAAAAAAGAATTGATGAAACCCCTTGGGATCATCTCGTTTTTAAGAGTGAAAAATGTCTGTCTTTGTTCTACCAAAATGTCCCTTTATAAAAAACAGACAAACACACAAAGCGTAATGCAAGATATTCATTAGACAGCACAGAATGAAAAACAGCAGTTTCCATTTATGAGTCCCGCAGTGACAGACTATTTCTCTTCTTTTTTCTTGTCTGTTTTGCATTTATTTCCGTGGCATGTTGCAGATGTACCTGGTTTCGAAATTGCTTTTGCCATTACCATATTGTGTTCATGCTTGAGAAGATAGGCTGTCTAAATTCAGTCCAAACTTTCCTTTCAAAACACAGAAAATTGTAACAAGAACAATGACAATGTTTCAACAGAAACAATACAAAAGGAAACCAACATAGAAAACAATTTGAGGTACAATGTGTTGTTCGTTTTGTATTTCCATCCGAATGAATCTTATTTAAATTGATGTGGTTTTACTCGTTTGAAAGTAGATTTATTCCGAGTTAATTGTGCCATCTGCAGCTGTATACGCAGGAAACACTAAATGAATAGAACCACCACAGAGTACTGGCAGGTGCTCAATATTGATGATTGGAATTCAGGGATACCTTTTTTTAAAGACTCAGTTGCGACATCCTGAGAAAGCCTTTTAAATAGTCGCCGATAAAGTTGTTTCTACGGACACAAACTAACTGTGACCAGATTGGAGTCCACGCAAAAGGTTGTAAGCAAATATAGTTTATAAAAATGAAGTTTAACAACAAAAAACAAAATTAAACGTGTACTGTAAATCAGCCATATAAGAAGTTAAAGCAGAAGAAAGGAAGATACAGAGTGAGCACGACGGACAGTATCTATAGCTGTAAAATACAACGTTTAAAAGCCATAAACTCATTTGTTTGTTTTTGTGTTTAAATTGACTTTCTCAATCATATGCACTGACTTCCTAACAGTTTGGTTAATGATGTTTTACTCAGTGCTGTGAGCAATTCAAACAGATGCAGACTTCTTAATCATCTTTTAAGGACATTTGTCAAATTCTGTCTCTCTTAAAATGCCGGAAACTCATTTTCTGCTGCTTTCTCTCGACTAAGGGGCTGTTCTGTACCTGAACACTCACCTTCGCTCGCTTAAAGCAACCTATCCCAATCCCCTTGAGAAACCGTTTATCTGTTTCCTATAGTCAACTGTAGTCATAATTATCCATGTGCAGAACTTTGCACTAGTATAACTTTATTTATAAATCCATCCTTGGACTGCTGCCCACTCATGTATCCACCTACATGTCACGTAAACAGCGCTGCCTCTGTTCCTGGAGCTCTGCATCCCCTCAGTCAGTCCGTACAGAATTTGGTGGGAAGGCTTTCTCCCACTCTGCCCCCTCGAACAGAAACACGCTACAGCAGTAATGAAGCTCCCCACTTTGATTCCCCTCGGGGATTTAAAATACTTTAGGAAGCGTCTGTGGGGGTGTGCTCTTGTACAAAGTTTTAAACTATCACTCTTGCACTTGTGCTCTACTTAGTCTGTGTTTGCGTGTCCTCTCGGTACCTCTGTGCTGTATCGCCGATGTGTCTTGACCAGATCTTTATTGAGCATGATGTCATGAGATTACCTTGAGCAGCACCTTGGGGACCCATTGGAGAAACTATGCAACACAGTGCCCACTTTAAAATACAGATTTGGTTTTGCAGGAATCGAAAAGCGATGCACGTAAGAAAGTTTGGACAGCAGGAAGTGAGGTTTAACACCTGACCTAGAGAACACAACCAAATGATGTTCTTAGAATAAACCCTATCTCATCACAAGACCCCAACCACGTGGCCTAGAGCTGAACAAAACCTAATTTAGGGTGCTCTACCTTTACAAAATTCCACTTACCAAATAATAATAAATAAATAATAAATGGGAAATGGAGGATTAGAACCAAATAAACTTGCAATCAATCAACTCAGCAATGCCAACACAGTTAGATTAACCCATCCTTATAAAGGAAGCAGTAGGCAGCCATTATATACACAGCAGCCAGTGTTGGGGTCTGGTCCCTTGCTGAGAAGCACCTCAGCAGATGCTAGGAGGTGAAGTGGCACCTCTTCAACAACTCTTAAACTACCAATCCACACTCCGTACTTGATGGCAACCCTCCTTCCAAAGCCGGTATGAACTGAGTGACTGCCGCCCAAACATGCGAATAAACAGGTGATAACATAAGAGCTAAACAAAAATATAAAAACCAAAGGTTCCTCTGAATAAAACGCAACTAGCTAACTAACCGAGTCGTCCCGAGAAGCACAACACAACGAGGAAAATACCGACAAAAGAACCAAACAAAGTCGGGGCTCTGTCGCTTATTGCCTATAAGCTAGCAGGCAAAGCTTTAACAACTTGGAGTAACTAACAAAGCTGCAGCAGAAAAACAAGTTGTAACCGAAACAACTTTATTGCTGATGCTGGCTAACCATGGATTTGACATTATCTGTTCCCCCCTGAACCTAATTGGGTTAGCACATTTCATAAATGCTTTGGAATCTGAGCTTCAAAAATATGTGCTTATGACATCCAAACAACTAAGCGTGTAAACTCATCACCCTAACATCAGTTGTGTGGATAGTTCCTCAGTACTGAGTCACTTCTCTCTTCAGGGAAATGAACAGATTTCAGAGGAAGGCAGGACCTGCACTGCCTGCAGCCAAACACCTCTCTACTTCCCTTTCGTTTTTTTCTCTTTTCCCCCGCTCACAGAATCTGTCTCCATCTCTGTGGTTTTTCACAATGCTGCTGATATAGGGTTTTGCATTACGCAATAGAACTGCCCCTCCCTCCCTGCCTCCCTCTCTCCCTGCCTCTCTCTCTCTCTCTCTCTCTCCCTCCCTCCCTCACTCGTCCTGATATTAATGACACAGCTATCTGAGGCAGCGGCAGTCCCCCTGCGCTCTCCCTCCTGCAGGCAGTGCTCATACACACACTCACTCTTAAACCAATAGGATCCTGGGCATACATTCCCACACTTCTCCATCTGCAGCACACACACTACTTTTCGCATTCAGACACTTCTTTGAGGTCATCTCAGAGGCAGTTGCGGACACTTCACACGCACTTAGCAATGAGGACGATGGTGCTGTGCGTTTATGCCAGTCTACTGCTTACAGCCACCTTGGTGCCGCGCACAAGCCGGGCGGCGGACTTCCCCGTCAACTCTCACCAGAGATGGGACTCTAGCGGACCTTTATCTTTGGGATCTGAATCTGGGACTCCCACCTCATGCCCCATTAAACTGAGACCGACGGGCCAGTGTGGGAGCTCTGGAGCCAGGGCAGAGGAGGGGGAGGACTGCCCTTACCAGCTCACCCTGCCTCCCCTCACCATCCAGCTGCCCAAGCAGTTCAGGCTGCTGGAGAAGACGATGAAGGAGCTGCAGAGCTTGAAGGAGGTGGTCAACAAGCTGAAGGGTGGGTGCCAGGAGTGCCGCGGGGCACGGGGGAATGGAGCGAATGGACTTCAGCAAGCGGACCAGGGACAGACGCCGAGAGAAGACCTGACAGGACAGGACGTGCAAGGTGGCACCAGCCAGGAGGAGAGGGGAGATGGTTCTATTTTGGGGAAAAATGCTCCGAGCCCGAGCACTATGCAGGAGATGCAGGTAAGAGGCTCAGTTTGCTCTCACAAAAAAGAGAACTTTCAACACTTACGGTTCCTTTTACCAATGAGTGTACAGTATTACGACAAGAAATATAAACCTAGTATTCAGAAAATATTCTTGTGACTGATGTCCATAAAGTGAATTGTCATCGACATTTGCATATTTTTGGATTTGGCATCGTTGAAACTGTAAAATCTGGATACTTTATGTATCGTGTAAATATGATTTCTAGGTCTGTACTGACAGTGCAATAGTGGTACTGCACCAGTTTCTTTATTACCATCAAAGAGATGTCAGTTCCCTGTAAGCCACTTCATCAACTAGCTTGTGAAGATTTAAGTGACTCTGACCTAAACAAAGTGATAAAGATAAAACGCTTTGTAGAAACAAACTCGTCCCAGTTTGCCCGGTCAAATGTATCCAGCTGGAAAGCAAACGTTGAAAGACCTTTAAAGTCCAACCTGGCACCGCTCCACCAGGGAAACATTCCTGTGACTGTAAACAGGGTGTGGGACCAGTGTCAGACACCAGCCAAATGGCGCTGATTGTTTTGTAGGTTTGTCCACTCTGGCAGACGCCCAAACACCACGTAGACTCGTTTCTATTCAAAAATAGAATTGGGGCTGGCAAAACAATGAATGAGGCTGGTGACAGTAATCCACCTGCTTTGTATTCTGTGCACAGAAATCATTTTCTCCCCCCCCCCCCCCCCCCCCTGCTGCTCTGGCCCTTCCCAGGTGAAAATGAATAGGATGTCGGCCAGCTTGCGCAACGCCAGGAACCAGATCACGTCTATGCAGGGTCGCCTGGAGGGGCTCAACCTGCTCAACATGGACAACGTGAAGTCTATGGTGGACCAGCGGGTGGAGAACATCACCGGAGTGATCAACAAGCTCAGCTCCACCTGCACTTCCCAGTGTGCAGTTCGGAACAGCCCCCAGAGTAAGCCCGCTTTTACTAAGATGAGTTTGTCAGCAGTCGTTTCTTTTTTTGCTGTATTTCTTTTCTTCACTGCCATTTGAAAGCCCTGTCCACCTTCCCAGCTATTTACTATACATGTATTCTCTTTTGACAGAAAACCTCTTGTGATTTTTATTGTGCTATATTACATTCCGTTCCATCTTTGCTATTTCAAAAGAAGCCTCTCCTCTTTTCATGTATTACATTTTTTAGCAATCTCTGCTTGAAAGAATTCACCACAGATGAAGATATGGTAATGATTCTCCCACACACGCATAGCAGTTTGAGGGTTGTTGTAAGGTGACTTCTCTGGCATTGGATCTATCCAATCAGGCCTGAGTGGGCATGGCGACTTGTTATCACAACAAACAACCCCAACTCTGGGTGGTCACCTTCACCCAGTGAGACCTTTCCTTCTGGGAAATGGGAAGTGAAATCTTCCGGGCTGACGATGACATTGACATCTGCTCAAAGTGGTTTGTTGTGTGAGCGACATGCTTTTGCTATTATGGGTATGGAAAGCATTGCATAATGTTCGAAAAAAATGTCCACTACTGTAGCCGAGCCTCAGCTGGCTAAGTGCAGCCATAACAACAATTCTAAAATAGTTTTGGGCTGTAGTCATATTGAGTGAAGCAATATGACTACGAGGGTCAAAGTGAGTATCGAAATTACATTTTATATAACGATTTCAAGTACCCTGACATTCCACTACCCTCCAAATGCACAAAAACTCAAAAAGGGAAAAAGAGCCTTGGCGCCTACATGACTGAATACTCTAATGTGAAAAAAATGTATAATAAAAAACTGTTTCTAGGTTTCTGAAAAAAAGGAAGTCCAGAGATTAGCACAGCCTCATTATAGAAACTTTGAGGAAATGTATTAGTAGGGATTGCAAACTAGCCAAGCATAACACACATTCCCCCTTTCCGTCAATGTAAAAGCTTATTTGGTTGAAAGCGTCGTTGAAATGCAGGTCTCTTTTCAGGCTGAATCATATCCCGATATTGCATGAGTGAATGTGACATTATATTGGGGGGGCTTTTATGTGGAAAACAGATGTGAGCTTATTTCTAAGTAGATTAGCTGGGACAGTGGTGTGAAGGGAATCCCGGCTTTCTCTGTTTTCTTCCTCCCTAAATTTGCTCCGTTCTCCTTCAATCCTGTCCTCTCTCACTCATACTGTATATGTACTCCTGTCTATCTGCTATCGCTCCATTTCCCCTTTCATATCTCCTCTCTCCTTCACTTTTTTCTTCTGCCACAACTTTCCCCACTCCATCCCACTTTAATCCGCTTTTCCCGGTTCACTACCCCTCCTCTCTTTTCCTCTGGAGGTCATGCTCGAGTCTTGAGTGTTCATTCCTGCATAAAACAACTAGCTCTCATTATCTCTTGACAACCCCACAAGAAGTCATGGGGGCGGCTTTCCCAACATTAGTCACGGATGGCACCCGGGGTCAGTAACACTTGTCTTTGAACATCAATCTGTCATGTTAAACTCGAGATCCGGCCATTCATCCAACACTAAGTTAGGGAATCATAACCATTGGTGAAGTGGATCCAAAAGAAGCAGGAAGAAAACAGCTGTTATTACCAGGGAGATTCATCGAATACGATTACAGCTTCACAACCAGAGTATAAACCGTTGCTGCAGGTGATATGTCTTCTTCAAAAAGACAAGATTAACATTTTTTTCTAATCTTCGAGATTTCACAACTGGACAAGTGTGAAGTCATCTTAAAACAAAACCAACACAAGATGAATGCCCTCTACTTAATATGAACACGACGTAGAGAGAATGTGTTCCAGTTGTTTATCGTAGTGCTTAGTGAGGCAATTCCTGTCTAAATGGCTCCCCTGCCTCCTGAATAAACTATATATACAGCTGCCAAATTGCACCTCCCCTTTCGCTTGAATGAAATTTACATTCCGTTTTCATCCGAAGCGATACGAGCGAGCACACGTAGGATGCCATCGTCTGCAGATTATATCAATTTAGGGAGACGTCATAAGAGACAGATGTGGATTTTGATCTAGTTAGGAGCTGGAGTGATGGATCTATATGGCGAGCAAATGTTGAAAAACCAGTCGCACATCAAAAGGGATTTATAATCGAAACTCACTGGTGCAGCTCATTAGGCTACAGTACACTCTACAGTTCGTAACATTTACACTCTGTAGGCTTGAAAAGGTGTATTTTGAACTTCCTTTCATCCCTATCAATGCCACTTTGTCACATGCTCAAAGAGAGAGCAGCTAATGAGGGACAAGCAGCTAATAACCCTAACCCTAATACAACACTGGCATACATTACCCAAACACTTAAGGCCAGTGTGAATTGCACTTTCACCATCAAGCGACAGTATGTTTGCCAAGATGCTTTTATCGCTCGCTGCTGCAAGTGTTTCTTTCACCCCGTTTGCCAATTCCCATCCCTGCTGCAAGCACTAATCTTCCCTTTCACCGCTGTAAGACGTTATTAAGGCCTTGAGGTGAGCGGGTAGCAATTCATGTTACTGTTCGGCTACATTTACTCAATTACGGACAGAGAATGGATGCTCAGTCGGCTGTCGAGAACTGCTTGTCTGCGATTGTGGTGACACACAGCTTCCGAAAAGGAAGGGTGTTGCTTTTTGATTGGTGTACAAAGAGACTGGTTGTACTTTTTGTGGGGAAAGATTATACTATGACTTTGTAGACACATTTCCTTCCATTAGAGGTGCTAATCTAAGCTGACTACTGGCTGTCACAGAGTGCGCTTCCTTGATAACAGGGTTGTCTTCCTTTCATGCCAATCATTGATATGCGTGCCAAAGAGGCTCGTCAAGAATTGGGCTAAAAAGGCGTCAATACTTTTTGGGAAGTTTCTAAGAAATCAGTCAAAGGCCTCAGCCACAAAACTAACCAATCATTTGACTCAACAGCAAACATTTGTAAACCAGTAGGTGGTTGATATTATAGTTATTTAGGTCAGGCACAGTGCCAGAAGTAGTCAAATGAGATGGCTCTTCTGCCTATGGATGCTGGCTGTAGACAGATGGTGACAAATAGAGATGTGAAGTGGAGAAACTACCCTCATTTAAAGTGAAGGAGACACTGGAAGAATTTATAGCACAACACTTTGAATGCCAAGTGCAGCGAGAGCCGTTAACGTGACAAGGATACATTTTTCAAACATCATGCACTGCTTCCAGATTGCGTGATCTAGAATTCTGCGGCCATTTTGCACACAAAGTTCTCTGCATGTGTTGACAGGGAAATGTAGAAGATGGCTACAGAGATAAAGCAAGCAAAAGACATGAATGGTGCTTTTATTTTTGCACACCATGCACTTATAAAAACTTAGGAAACACAAACCTTACATTGCTGCACATTGCTTTACTCAACAAAACATTGTTCTTTCCTTCCTGTGCTTGAAGAAACCTCTGTTATCAGTATGGCTCTGTTCCACCGTTGTTCTTTATAATCTACCATGCCGTTTAGCAGATTTAACAGTAAGACAAATCTGTATCGGCAGAGGACAGCGTCACTCAGTCGGGGTCCACATGCTGCCTGCCCAATGTCAAGATGATTCAGGGCCTAGGTGCCAAACGTGCAGGGAGGGGGTACGCTTCTCTAATCCAGTTTTACACTTTCCCACGTTTTGACAAGTCTGTTCCTTTAAATTCCCAAATGCTAACTGACAGGGGCCTTTGGATCTCGGTTTTGGATGGGGTCAGCAGGCCCGCAGTGCGACACAGAGGCCAGGAGCAAGAGTTAGAGAAATAAGTGGAAAGATATTTTAGAAAAATGTGGGAAGAAATCTCACGAAAGTAGCAGAGCCGTCTGAAATGTCCCGCGGTGCAACAAGGGAGAATGTCGTTGACTTTCATTCTCTGACCGTGGCACTTGTCCTTTGCTTTCTTTTCTTTTATGTTTCAGTTCTCATGTGATTTCCAGAAAGGGACATTATGGTGAGGATGAGCAAGAGTGTTCTCAAGTGCTTACGGAAAGATAGTTCTCAGTTTAATGCTTGAGGACATGATGATTGATCTGCACTTGGCAATAGTTTAGTCAGAGGCTAGAGAACTGAAGTTGGAATGTGTTGGAATAGACTTCCCCCGGAAATTAATGCAGGATTGAGAACTTCCACGACGGTTCAAGCTGGATTTCCTTCTAACTTATCACATGTTTTTTACATTCTTGAAGGACAAATGCCAGAGCAAAGTCATTATGTAAAGGTCACCTATTCTGCAAAATCTACTTGTTCATGTTTTTTCTACATCAACATGTGTCCTCTCTGTGTAAAGAGACTCTGAAAGTTTCAGAAAAAAATATTCTCTCTCTTTTTGTCCTGATCCATTTCTATAAAAACCTGTCTGAAAATGAGCTGATCAGATTTTGGCCACTTTATGATGTCATAACGATTTTTTGGCTTGTGTAACCATTAGCCAATCACCAACCAAGGTAACCCCCCCCCCCCCCCCCCCCCACACTTTATCACCTGAATCTCCTCCTAGAGCACCATTGTGTTCTTGTTAACCAAATGTCTCTCAGAGGGGCGTGGGGAGGGGCTCCTTATTTTCATCTAAAGTAACAGACAGAGAATCAGCACTTTTGAAACAGGGCTGAAACAGAGGGGATTATGGGTAATGCTGCAATGATCTGTTTGGTGTTCCAGCCAAACACTTCAGAGACATGTTTTTGTATATATCTGAGACCTATAATATATTGATGAAAAACAGTATAATAGGGGACCTTTAATATCATCCAGTAAAATCTCCTCCAACCATCTCTCATCGTCCATCATCTCTCTCTTTGTCCCACCAGTGATCTTTGCCCCTCGGGACTGTTCAGACTACAATGTGCTGGAGGCGAGGAAGAACGGTGTGTACAGCGTGACCTTTGATCCCCGCAATGGCTCAATTGACGTCTTCTGTGACATGGAGTCCTATGGGGGCGGATGGACCGTGATACAGCAACGGCTCGATGGGTCTGTCAGCTTCAACCGCACCTGGGCCGAGTATAAGAAAGGCTTCGGGAACCTCAGGTAATGGGCTTGGGTTTATTTCCTACCCTCCTTTCAAAAGATATCTTAGGGTCGGGAACATTGGCTGGAAACCAAAATGACAGTTGTGGCTTAGAGGCTTAAAAAGACAACCAGATATATCTAACTGGTATCGATAAAAGTATTGTCTCTGGTAGGTTTTCCAACTTAAAGGGGCCATGTTATGCTTTTTGTGGTGTTCCCTTTCCTGTAGTGTATTATATAGGTTTTTTGTGCATGTAAATTGTCTGCAAAAACAAAAAATTCCCACACACTCCCCCCCTGCCTGAAACGCCTTCATTAAACTCCTTTGTTTACTACCGTAACAAAAGGATATCACTGACACACTCGCGATTCTATTGCCTAGCGTTCCAATGCATTGTTTGCAATATGCTAACGACATTTCAGACACACCTCTAAGCGGTTGACCAATCACAACAGAGCCGGCCCGCTAACCAATCAGAGCAGACTGGGCTCTGGTTTCAGACAGAGGGTGAAAAGAGGTGCAGCAGCACAGGCAGCATGAACAAAATAAAGACCATTTTGAAAAATAAAGCCTGTAAATATTTCACAGTCGAGCCACAAAATACAAATATGAATCTGAAAACAAGCGTCAGATGACCCCTTTCATAAAAGAGGAATACTAAATCAACCAAAAAAACGAAAAAAGGAAAAAGAGAAAGACATTCAGAAAACCTAAAAAGTACGATAAAATAAGAACAATTACAAACTCACGAACAGATTGGTGAGAATCATCACGTAAACCCCCTATTTGTAGAAACAAGCTGCCATCTAATAACCATCTGTACCAGTAACATCATATCATCTTCTCACTTAAATGTAATCCTACTATCAGCTCAGGTAACCTATTGGCGAACAAGAATGTAACAATTCCCTTCACATGCAACATATAGATCAAAGCTAATGACTACAGTACAGCTGACCCCTTTCAACAAAATGCAATTAATAATTTAGGACTAGAAAATGGTTAAAGATGGGAAACAGCTTCCTGGGAAAATGGAAGGAAGCAGCCGTTCAACACAGACTATTTTCTGTTTAAACGCATCGCCCTTTCTTTAACTAGATTCATATTTCAGGCAATGTTCTGCCCTCTGCTCCTGAAGGAAGGAGTTTTATATGACAGCCATGGATGTAGTATAACCTCCCACTGAAAGAATAATGTCTCCTCTCAACCCTCTTTTACCGTCACACTCCTCTGCCCTTGCATCTACCCCTCCCCTCTGTCGTTAACTTAAATCATTTTGAGTAGCTTTCTAATCAGATGTACACCGATATGCGCTTTTTAATAATCTCAATTTGTTTTACCTTGTCCTTTCCCCTCCTATCTGTACTTCCCCTCTTCTGTAGAGGTGAGTTCTGGCTGGGCAATGACCATATCCACTCGATGACCAAAGCCAAAGACATGGTGCTACGCATTGAGCTGGAGGACTTCGAGGGTGTCCGGGAGTACGCAAAGTACGAACAGTTCTATGTGGCCAATGAATTCCTCCGCTATCGACTGTCTATCAGTGGATACAGGTACGATTTTAGATTCTCTGCTTGCACGCTCAATCAAATATTCATAAAGAAGGACTACATCTTATATAAGTATTGATGTTTCCTGCAGTGGGACAGCTGGGAACGCCATCAGTTTCAACAAGCACTTCAACCACGACCAGAAGTTCTTCTCGACGCCCGACCG
Source organism: Notothenia rossii (assembly GCF_949606895.1). Classification (NCBI taxonomy): domain Eukaryota; kingdom Metazoa; phylum Chordata; class Actinopteri; order Perciformes; family Nototheniidae; genus Notothenia; species Notothenia rossii. The sequence goes on along the minus strand of NC_136908.1, from coordinate 58,844,658 downwards.
CGACAACGACATGTACCCCTCCGGAAGCTGCGGCGCCTACTACAGTTCCGGTTGGTGGTTCGACGCCTGCATGTCCGCCAACCTCAACGGGAAGTACTATCACAAGAGGTACAAGGGAGTGAGGAACGGGATCTTCTGGGGAACGTGGCACAACATGTCCACGGAGTACTACCCCACCAACTACAGGCAGGCCTTCAAAACCGTCAAGATGCTGATGAGGCCCAAGAACTACGCTCCGTAAGGGGACAGGTAAATATGAATATGGAAAGACGGAGAATAGACGGAAAAACACCAACAATTACAATTAGTCATGCATTTGCTCACTTACACTGGAAAAAACGCTGCTCCAAAATCAAGTAAAAGAATAATGTGTAATAAGTCAAAAGATCTGCCAATAGAACAAGTCAACATTTGCTTGGTTAGATTTCTTGAAATAAGACGGGGTATATTTAGATAAAGAAGATCTTGTGATAAGCTGGGAAAACTTATTTTGAACTATATCTTACCAGGACCAGGAAATGTTCTGTCGCCTGAAATGCTGATATTAGTTGGTGATTTTCCCTTAAGTATTTTTTTTTTAGATGAACCATCTTTTACAAAAACCACAGCAGCTTAGAAATGCATTGTCTAAGAACAAGAGCCTATATCTCACTGCTTTGTTACCTCTTCAGTGATTAGGTCTTATATCGAGTGTAAGGACATATTCCGACTAGAAATTAGACGAATATACTTGGCAAGATTTTGAGTTTGTACAGTGCAACTCATGAGACAATTTTGAAAGTAAATCTTTTAACCGTGTCATCACTTTTCTCCACTGCAGTGAGCGCGGCCGTCAAAACATGTCGGATTCAAATGATGATACTAAAGGACAATGGACTATGAACGATGATGGACTAATAAAAAACACACACACAGTCTAAAGGCCAGCCTCCTACAGTGGCCATCATAATCTACGGTGGGTTAACATGAGAGATTTTTCACACTTTTTCTGACATTTCTCCACTTTCTGTCCCCCCTGCTATAAAAACCAGCTGAGACACGGCACAGCACACAGTAGTAGTAAAAACTAATGAGCGATCATTTTCCCCGCTCTAAATGGTTTCATAATTAACAGCAGCCACTCGAGTGAGGTATAGGAGAGCTGATGATACAGTTTTTTAGTGGCTCGGAAATTCATTGTGAAAGACTTCATGCCGGGGTCAGAGTCAAAATGTTTAAAAAAAGAACTACAGGAAGTGATATACGACACGCTTTGGGTAGCGGTGCACAATTAACAGCTTCTGTGTCGTTCACTTAATTACACTGGGACACTTTGCTAATGTATCATCATCCTATACAGTATAAAACATCCAGGGATAAATACGCACCCTGAAATACAATTCGATTGGATCGTTCCCAAGTACATTCTGCATTATTGATGCTCCATTACATTTTTCTTGACAGCAGCCTCGGAGCAGGACACTGCTGCAAAAATAACCTGTTCCTATTGTACTCCCCCATTATCTCTGGGTGCACTGAAATACTGCACATCTCCTGATGCCATGCACCAGTTTTCATGTGTAAAAAAACCTCCCCGAGTCATCACTTGTACAATACTGCCGCCTAACGTTAGCATTCTGTAAAGCACCATTTAATCCATTCTATGCGCAGTGTGAATGGGAAGGATGGGGGAAAGAAACTTTGAGGACGTGTACAGTATTTATTTGATTTTGTGAGGTATGACAGCTTTTATATGATACATAGGTCATGCAGGACAAGTCTAATGATTGTTGATATTCAAGCAATGATGAATGCTTGCAGTATTGTGACCATTCATAGTAATTATGTGTGTATTTGGAGCTTCGTGTGTGTACGATATTGATCTTTTCTATCATTCATATTCAACCGTCATGCCAAAAGATTATGCACTTTTTTATATCAAAAAAATGAATAAAGTTCTAACTTCATGGCCGTGTATATTTCAGTGTTTGAAATCCTGTTGAAGGCATATGAGTAGTAATCCCTCAAAGTGTGCCTGTTATGCTGCATGACCATAATGAACGGGTTAATGAGGTGTTGACTCATTAAAGTGACTCAATACAAGAGGGAGTACATATCAGTCGTCACAGAATCACACTGTGGGTCTGTGACTTTAATGTCTGTTTACTGTATGTGACCATCAAGTTAATAAAACATGATTGTGCTCATCCACATGATGAATTCAATTCCAAGTATTTACTTTTCTTTAAACATTATGTTTAATGTTGTATGGTCCACAAATCCATGTACAGTACCAAGATATATATTAAAGATAATCTATCAGGGGAAAAAGGCAATGAAGTAAATGTGATCACTGCCAGAGTGGGATAAAGTACTCAGATCCATGTACTTAAGTACAAGTTGAAATACTATGCTCTTAAAATACATTACAAGTAAACATCCTGAATTCAAAATGTTATCAAAGCAATAGTACAATAGGCATCAAAATGAAGTACTATAGATAATAGAAGTACTTATTCTGCACGGTGGCCCATTGCAGTGATATAAAGTACAAACGTTTTATCAGCTAAATGTACTTCAAGTATCAAAAGTAAAAAGTATGCAGAATGGCTATTTCAAAGTAATTTTAATATTAAATAATATTTTTTTAATAACATGTACAAGCCTTTTAATGTTAACGTTTGTCAATGTGGAGCCAATTTTAAAAGACTATGCCAAATACATGATGGATAAGAATATATTGTGTTATCATATTATTTATAGTAACTAGAGTGTTAAATAAATGTAGTGTAATAAAAAGCACATTATTGACATGTGGTTTGTAGTGGAGAAGTATAAAGTAGCATTAAATAGAAATACTCAAGTAAAGTAAAATGATAAATAATACTGAAGTACTTGTGCTATGTTTGTCTTTCATATGAAACCTCTAAAATGCTATTTAATTAATAATGTGTTTAATATATAATTTATTTAAATGACTATTAATCATCATCATGCATGAGTCTTACATGTACCTCCTCAAAGCACTGGAAGGCAGAGCTAGCAGTTACATCAGTAGTAGCAAAGGATGGATCCTCTGGGAGTGAAGCATCAGGTGTAAGGGCCACCTGGGGGGTATCCTCATCCTCATCCTCATCCTCATCTTCCTCCTCCTCCTCCTCCTCCTCTTCTCCTCCACTGGGATTCATGCAACCCTGCTCCTCCTCAGATTGACTCACTAATGCAAAACATATAGATAGGTACAGTCCATTACCCAATCTATTCATAAGTATTCATAGATTGAAGGCAGGGAGAAAGCATGGGGAATAAGAGCATTGCATTTATGAAACAGGATAAAAACATCAACAATAGCAACATTCTATGCAGGATGGGTAACTCGGAATCTTCTTCATCTTAATTGATAAATACTCTGTAAATTGAGTTACCACAAAACATCAATTGACGGGTCAGAGGGTAATTTGGTACGAAAGGTGTTGCCAAAAAGCTGTCTATCAATAACACAAACGTAGCAAGAGCTATTTAAAACACACGTTCAATATTCATAGCGGATTTTAAGGGGAATAAATCCTGACAATCTGTATATTATATAATATATGAAGTCTATGCAAGGTGGTAGGGACAGTATCACCTAAATATGTGAGCATTGCGCTTCATAATCGAAAAAATATACAGTTTAGTTTATACTTTGTTGACTAAATGCTCAACGCCAATACATAAACGTCCCTTTCTATGGCGTCACCATTAAAAACACGTTCTTAAGTAAAAATGCTCCATGTTGACGTGTAACGTTAATGTTAATGCTAATTTACGTAGCTAAAACATAAGCTAAGCGTTAGCTAACAATACAAGTAGTTCATGTTTGTGTCGTTGTTCGTTTGCTAAACAAAGAAACAAATACTTTTACAAAAGTCTTACTTGTAAATGTCTTGAATCCTCCTTGAAAACTCCGTCCCTTTGTGCAATGACAGTACAAAACCGTAAGCCTTTAATAGTTTAAATAACGTTAAAGCTAACAGCAAATGTTAGCAAAACTCAATCACAGTTTTCTCTCAGGTTAAATGCTGTGTTCTGGTTACTATAGCAACGACGTCATGTTCTAATAACGTCAGGTTATGTGCTTTATTTTCACCACGCTTCATTATATTCAAGCTATGTTTTCTCCTTAAAGTTAACATTTGATGATATGCAAAGATGTAACAGTAAAAACAAGTGCATCAATTTAATCAAGTTTTATTTAACACTTGCAGTGAGTGTCCAGCAGATGGCGGTAAATAGTAGAGCTAATTTACTGTAATGTCAAAACAAAGCATCAACATGTGTCATGCAATGTCAACGGAGAGCAGCAACACAAGCCAGCTGACTGTACACTGAATGGAACCAAAACAAATCTGGAACCAACTGACTTCAAAGGTGATGGTGATGGTGCAATACTGCTTTTCTCCTGCTTCTTTCAAATTCCCACAGTGCACTCTGGGAGTTGGCATGACCGATTACTCACTCCCTGCAACAGCTGCGAGGATGTGTTATCTATCTCAGCAATGCATCTGTGTGAATGCCTATATGTGTGTGTGCATACAATATGTATGAAAGAGACCTTTCTGCCAACTAAAGGTAGAGACGGACATGATATAACTCCTCAGAAAGCTGGGTGCCACCAAGCAAGAAACACCTTTAACCCTCACCCTCTTGAATAATACGTTCAGCCTTGAATCTCTGCCAGTGATGAATTGTGGGAGGCAGTTTTAGACTGTGTTTTCCTACTTGGTATGTTCTTGATTTACCTTCGGTTTACTGGCTGTCGCACAAATAACCCTCCTCTTCAAAGGCTGCACTTATTTCCTTTGCACAAACATATTCTCAAAACCATATGATGTAACACATGGTACAGGTTTGTGCGTGTATTATGCTGTGTGTGCCCCAGAATGAGAGGCATGTAGATTCACACAAACATGTGGAAAAAACATTGTGTGTTAAGGCATGCACATATGCACAAGACCTCTCTGATTCAACTGGCTTCACTACAGAAAAAACAACCATTCACTTTAACCATACCTGACTAAATTACATTACATTACATTTAGCTGACGCTTTTATCCAAAGCGACTTAGTACATTCGAACAGGAAGATACAACCTTGAAGAAAACAGAATCATATAAGTAGGCCTACATCAGGTTTCGTAGAGCCAAACATTTCGATTGCTACTCCACTGGCTTTAGATAAGCCAGTCCTTTATTATATATAAGCAGTGGTGTAATTGGGATTTTTTTACTGGGTGGACGGGGTGGTGGGTGGACGGGAGACACTATGGACGCGCTCGTGAACTGTCAACGGGGGGGAGGGCTTGGGGACCTCTGTGTCGCCTGTCATGATGCCGTTTAGACAATGTAAGTTGCGGTTCGCTGCTGGATGTTGTTCGCGGTTCCATCGGTACAGATCCGGCCTTTCTGCGCGACTATCACTCGAATGCGGGACATGGTCTCAATATGTGGGACGCGGGACAAATAATAAAAATGCCGTGTGTGCAGTCCCGCACAGTGCGGGACACCTGGTCACCCTACACCAGTGGTTCTCAAACTTTTTCTGTCAGGCCCCCCCTTTGGAGAAAAAAAAAATGTGGGCCCCCCCAACACAAATAGTTCGGCTCAGTGGCGGCCAGAGATTTCTTTTGGGGGTGCTGTGGGGTAGCTTGACGTTTCATAGAGGGTGCTCAAACATTTAGGGTTTCCCATTAATGTACCGGTCGCTACAGTGGAATTTTTTACTGTTACAATGAAGGCTCGACAATCAGCTCACGGCATATAGGTGTAAGCAGGGGTAAAGTGCTATTTTTATAGGACCTCACATAGGGGGGTCCGGGGGCAAGCTCCCCCCCGGGAAGATTTATTTTTAAATATTGAAGTTAAATGCATCAATCTGGTGCACTTTGAGAGCACAATTAAGAGATCTATGGATACATTTCTCAACACGTAATAGTACTGTACTGCATCATATTATTTTTGAATCAATAATTTGTCAAATTATGATTTATTTTTTTTTAACCATTTTTCCTCCTGGTCTCTCGCGCCCCCCCTGGCATGCCTCTGCGCCCCCCAGGGGTGGCGCGCCCCCCACTTTGAGAACCACTGCCCTACACACACGGTTATGCACCTCACACACACACGCTTCAAATCAAGTTGCATAAATGCTTGAGCTACGTTTTTATTATAATTGCTGTGAAATCTGCCTATTATGTTTTCGTCATTATTACAACATACACACACTTGCACTGGCAATGATTGTAGATGTATTAGACTATTAAAAAAAGAAATCATGCTTCAAATAAGTGGGGGTACGGCGTACCCCCGCGTCCAACGCCCACTACACCACTGTAAATAAGTCCTTTGTTAGTAATTCTATCGCTCGAAGTGGAGTCAAAAAAGATGAGTTTTTAGTCTGCGCCGGAAGATGTGCAAGCTATCTGCTGTCCTGATTTCAATGGGGAGCTCATTCCACCATTTTGGAGCCAGGATAGCAAGTCCACGTGTTTTTGCTGATGGGAACTTGGGTCCCCCTCGCAGTGCGGGTGCAGCGAGCTGTTGGGCCGATGCAGAGCGGAGTGCACGCGCTGGGGTGTACAGTTTAACCATGTCCTGGATGTAGGAAGGGCCAGATCCATTCACAGCATGGTACGCAAGTACCAGTGTCTTGAAGTGGATTCTAGCAGTTACTGGAAGCCAGTGAAGGGAGCGGAGGAGCGGCGTGGTGTGGGAAAATGTTGGAAGGTTGAAGACCAGACGAGCCGCTGCATTCTGGATGAGCTGCAGAGGTCGGATGGCACATGCAGACAGACCAGCCAGGAAGGGAGTTGCAGTAGTCTAGGCGTGAGATGACGAGAGCCTGGACCAGAACCTGCGCTGCTTTCTGGGTCAGGAGGAGGGGACGTATCCTCTTGTCCTGATGTTGTAAAGAGTGTATCTGCAGCAGCGGGTTGTAGCAGCGATGTTTGCAGTGAAGGACAGTTTGTTATCTAGGGTCACACCCAGATTCCTTGCAGTCTGAGTCGGGGAAACAACAGAGGTGCCGATGTTGATCGTTAGGTCAAGGGTGAAAATGAATGTACACACCCTTGCAATTGAGTTGGTTCGGCTGAGTATGTGTGCATTTCTTCGCACAAGGTCAACACATAAAATAAGTGATTTCTCTCATTGAATGTCATTTAGTTTGACACATTATCCGTGGTTTGGCTTAAGTATAAAGAACGCATGTTAACGCAGGACAAAATCCCCATCCACACTTTTTAAAGATGTCTTTTAAATCATGTACTTAAATCTTACTCTCCAATTAAACCTGTTAATTATGTCTCCCTAACTTTACTAGCCTTTGTTAAAGCTGTTAAATTACCCAGCGCTATGGGGTGCATTTTTTTCGACCTTGAATCCTCTCCAACTGTCTGGTTATGCTCACTAATGAAGCCTGGCAGACTCCAGTTTATTTTGTAAAATGAAAATATACCCCTTCCTGTAGTGTGACTATTGTTGGCAAAGAAAAACATAAGATACTTATAGCTACTTCAGGGGAGAGTAACAACAGTGCAAAGGAACATGGGAAATATATAGGAACCCGGAAAGTTTAAGAATGATTGCTTCATGTTTATGTTTGCTGCTGAATCAGTTATAAACCGTGCTATTATAAATTTATTGGCTATATTTTGCACAGGCTGCTCTACCCTTTCATCTCAGTCAACATGATAAAACCTGCTGACTCTATAAAACCGTATCCCCATGTCTTCCCCTCAACCCAACCAAAATTGCTGACTTGAGATTTACAAGTTCTGAGTAATGGCTGCAAATTCTAAAAATCTAGAACAGATGTTGATGATGCACGTTGAGTCAGTCGCCAGGGGCAAGATGGGATTATACACTGTTTTTGCTTTTGTTCTATTTAGCCATGATAGCGGCATGGCTCAATGGGGGCTAAATGTCTTTTTGTCAGATACACCCATTCATGCCTTCCCCAGGAGGAATTGTAAAAAGAAAAAGTTGCTGCCCTTTTCACTTTTCATCAACCACTGCCATCCAATCAAAGTTTGAATGTGTCCAAAAATGTACTTTATAGTTTAATACCTTCAGAAAAATAATATTCACATCAATTTCAGTTATACTTTTTGTTTGGTATGCTACAGTAACTGCATGTAAGCATGAAACACACCAATTGGGAAAAAGGTAAACATTAAACCTTAAAAAATTCCGATGTTAGCATAAGCATTGTTTTAATGTTAGCATTTTGATTTAAGCTCAACTTATTATTGTATCTCACGACAGCACATGGAACATTTTAAAGAAATTGATACCGGACCTAAATATGGAGTCTAATCAATCCAATAAGAATTTGAACCACATTTCTTTTTTTAGTTCCCGGGTTGACTTTATTAAAAAAAAAAAAAAAGTAACTTCAGGAAAGCTTTCCAAAAATGAAAACCTTCATCCATCGGAGCATTCGTATAGAAACTGTCATTAATTGACCTTGTTGGTTGTTTGAAGTGTACTGTAGATGTTTCTTTTACAATGGTGGACAATAGTCAACATTTTCTTTTGGCTTTTATTGGCCGGGCAAACCCCATCCACTGTCCAGCCTCACAAAAACCACGAGCATGCCTGTAGACTGTGCCTGAACATTAAGCAGATTTATAGCCAAACAGTAGTATATGTTTATTTATTTTATGCTAACCATGCAGCTACTCCCGTTCTGTGAACTCTTTATTGGAGCAGGTCAAGAACCACAGTAACTATGGGTGTCACACTTTATATGTACAGTCTATGGTGTCACATTGTGTGGGGGGCATGCACTGAATGTGTTTCACTAGACCATGCACACAGGTCTTTGGAAAAAGTTACAATACCCCCTCAGTTAAGTGTCCCGATCTATGTTTACAGCTGCATTGTAGTCACAACAAACCTCCCTTTCATGTGTGGCTAAGTGTCCCATATTAAAACACACACACACACACACGCACACACACACACACACACACACACACACACACACACACACACACACACACACACACGCACACACACACACACACACACACACATACACTTGTCCTTCAGACAAGGCGTCTGGAGACAGTTTATAAACAGATGTTTAAAGTCTCTTAAAACCTAGAACAGCTTTTTATTGAAGTACAATCTGTGTACAATTCAAGTGCACCGAAGTCCCCGTTAGAAGCCTTTACCTTGTTATTCAAAGAGACCATTTATGACTACCATTAAGACCTTTCACCAGAGCGATTGAAACCTGATCCAACTCCTTAGTTTTTGGATCCAACTGTTGAGTCCTGTATTCATATTTTTGCACCATTAAACATGAGTTTAGTGGAGCATCGGACACATAAACCAGTGAGAAATCAAGACGTGCTTTTGGCAAACAGTGAGTCTGATGTAATGCTTCAGCTCTCTGTGGAGAATCCAGTGCATTGTTTCACAGTGTGAGTGAGGGCAGACTGTGAGACCCCCTCCAGCTTGGACCCCTCTGACTCTGGACAGCCGTGTCTTTGTTTTCTCTATCCTTGTTTCAAACAATCGCCAAATAAAACTATGATTGTCAGCCAGCAACAGCTGTTCACATTTACTGAAGAATACCCGGACTCATTTAGAATAATCTCTTTGAGGACTGTCGTTAATAACTTAAAGCTTGAAACCAATCTTTTAATTATGTGTTGCAATGAAATGTATCATTTTTGACTGTTGAATAATATTAAGTATCTTAAAAAATGTGGGACATTTTGTAATATAAGATTGTTTTGCATCACATCACACGAATAGTACCGGTACTATAATCCTTTATGTGATACCATACAGGTTGTTCTTGATCCTAACGTTTAAAGGTTATTACATTCTCAACCTGCTGTGTCTTTTGATAGGATACTATTCCTTTTATAGCAACACCTGGTGTACAAATTGTGTGTGTGTGTGTGTGTGTGTGTGTGTGTGTGTGTGTGTGTGTGTGTGTGTGTGTGTGTGTGTGTGTGTGTGTGTGTGTGTGTGTGTGTGTGTGTGTGTGTGTGTGTGTGTGTGTGTGTGTGTGTGTGTGTGTGTGTGTGTGTGTGTGTGTGTGTGTGTGTGTGTGTGTGTGTGTTTGTTTGTATGACATATACAGGGGCACATTCTTTTGGCATTAGATTGTTTTGTTCTTTGATTGCTTTAATTCGTCAGTGCATGCTGCTATGATGAAGTAATGTGTTCTTACCTTTGCTCATTCAGGATGTCAGGAAGAAAATATGTTAGTTTTATGGCATTTTCATTGTTGTTTCTGTAGTCCTAAAAAGGGAAAGAAGAGGTTTAGATGGCGAAAGTCAAGTACATTTGCGATTTAGTTAAAAAGGGCCATATTATGCTAATTTCCAGGTTCATATTAGTCATTTGTGTCACTACTGCGACATGTTTCCATGCTTTAATGTTCAAAAAGCTCTTTATTTACAGCACCTCTTTTCACCCTCTATCTGAAACCAGGGCCCAGTACTCTGATTGGTTAAATGCTTAGAGATGTCCCGCCCCTTATCACGTACAATGTGCTAGACAATTTACATGCACAAAAACCTTTATTCCACTGCAGGAAAAACATAACAGGGCCCCTTTAACTACTTTTCTTGAAGTCAGTGATCTAATGTTGTCCATGTTATCAGTGTTAGTCGGTATATTTGCTCTGAAATGAGGACCAAACCATTTAAAAAGGCCTCTTCTCCTCTTTCCACCTTTGATGTGGTCTTTCTTGGTATATTACAGAGACCCTGTTCCTAACAAGACCCTTAATGGAAGTTCTTGTGGTGGCGCACACTGTGCTGGCTGATGTCCAATAAAATGCAAACAAATTGCTGCATAGAAACTTGCATATGTAGAAACTGAGGGAAAGTGGAGTCATTCAAGATCATGCACTTTCTGGCAGAGGAGATTGTTTATATTATCTTCACAGTGTGTGCGTCTCCAAAAAAGATGCAACTTCTGCCAGGCTCATTTTACATAATTAAGTTTATCCTGAGTTGTGACACTTGAAACAATGACTGTATTTATATAAATCCTAGTTGCTGGAGAGAACCTATGGAAAAACATTCTTTAAAAGTGAATTACAAATCTGTTGGGCAGTCTAGCTCCACGCTAAATGAAAGGCGGTATCAATTTGACCAAATGCTTTTCACCTTAAGTGCCCAGTCTAATTACAGTCTACTGGCACCTACTGAATCACTGTCTTTGTTCACATGGACTTTAGATTACAACCAGTAAAACAAATCGAGCCCTGAGTGGTAAAGAAAGTGGATTAAATCGCATGGGAGAAGTACTTTGCAAACAACAAGAGAGAAACACTCTTTTTATAGATTCAATTACAGAGATAAAACCCTGCTGGTAACTTTAAAAACGTGTTAGTAAAACTTGCAGACAGTTAATTGATTCAAGTGATGTGACCCTGCAGGACAGGACAGCTAACAAATGTCCAGAGGGATTAGAGGAAAACTAGCAGCACCTTCCTGAAAGGAAAGAGAGTCCTGTATCTGTTTTACTGCCATGCACAAACCTGTATGCATTTCATGGTAACAAATGCGAAGTTAAATTAGAGTACCTCACAGGTCACACCGAAGTGAGTTTAAATTAAGAAAGTTAACTCGGAAATAAACAGAGCGGGTCAGGTTGTCTTATCGCACTGCAGCAGAAGTGAATCAATCTGTCACAAATGATAAGTGACTCTGACATGATGATGAAAACGAGGCACACTCACGTTACATAAACATCTCTCTGTTTGGTTTGGGCTATAAGGCAGTCCAGGTGGCACCATGGTGATGTCTGCAGCTGTGTCTCCAAGACTGTTTTCCTTCTCAAACTTGATCTATTCAGCGAGGATTCACTTCCTGGGTGTAAGGTCTCCATTCCTTCAAACTAACATCATCTCAGACTAAGCTAACTTAAAGGGGACCTATCATGCAAAACGTACTTTTGTATGTCTTTTGTACATGAATATGTGTCCCCGGTGTGTCAGGGAACTCACAGAGTGTCAGAAAACACAACCCTCTCTCTTTTCCCCCATACCCAAATCTCTAAAAACGGGGCTGCAATTATTATTTGAATTTTTTTGACGTCAGAAAAGGGGTGCTCCGCCTTTATGGGCAACTCTCCACCTATCAGGGGAATGAGAGACCGCTCGAAAGTGCTGGAGACGCTGTAGTACATATGCCAGGCCTGTAGGTGGCGCTGTAGTCTGCCACAAAAGCAGAATCAGCCAAACAGGGCTGGAAAAGAGCAAATAGAGCGAAATGAGGGATGGCTAAAATGCATGATCTGTTTGGTATTTTGAAAAAAAAAATTCAAAGACATGTTTTTTATAGTTATGGCCCTACGATATATGTTTCAAATATAGCATGATAGGTCCACTTTAACCAACACATACACTAGGTCATTTTTCAAGATGAACATGATATTAGATTTTGTATGTACGTCATCCCCTCTTTCATCAAATGTATCTAACTACTGAAAAATACATTCATAATTTAAGTAAATAGTACAAACCAAATTCTGGATTCGAACATATTTCTAAAAACGACTATCGAAGATATAAAAACAGGGTTGAGAGGGTAACTCTCAAAATGTTTTCAGTTACAATAACTCGAATATCACAATATAAAAGCAATGTAACCTGATTACATTACATTTAGATTACCTTTATATCAAGTGCAATAAATACAAGAAAGAAATGTCGATAAGCTGTTGTTTACTTATTATGTAAAACAACAATGTGACCTTAGAAAAGATAACATGAAGTCCGTTACTCCACAAGCTTTAATACAAAAACGATATGTTTCAGTACAAGGGGCGCATATACCGTATATCACTTTTTAAAATATATCTGTATAGTATCATGCAAAAAAACACAACAGACGGACAGGAAAAAAGTGATGGGAAAGCCGAGACATGAATGCGTGCATGTTACATCACGTCAGAGGGGATTAAATCTCCAGCTAACATCTGTAGCTGACCCATCCTTGAGGGTATTAACCTCCTTTTTAGGTAACACTGACATGTCTGGTGAGAGGAGAAAGAAAGAAAAAAAGAAAGAAAGAGAGAGACAGCTCTGATGTGTGTCTGTGCAGTGGTCGTTGGTTTCTCTGGGTCTCTTGAGATGGATGGAAACAATTATCTTCATCTGTTCACCAGATCTCAAGGAAAGCCTCTCATTTACATACATGCTCCCTTTACGACTGTGTGTGTGTGTGTGTGTGTGTGTGTGTGTGTGTGTGTGTGTGTGTGTGTGTGTGTGTGTGTGTGTGTGTGTGTGTGTGTGTGTGTGTGTGTGTGTGTGTGTGTGTGTGTGTGTGTGTGTGTGTGTGTGTGTGTGTGTGTGTGTGTGTGTGTTTGTGTGTGAGTTCGGGGAGGAATCCTCTAGGGCCGCTTGGCTTCCTTCCCTTTCATCCCAAAAACAGTCCACAGACGGCCACATCCTTGGAAAGCGCCGCCCTCCCTGTTTAAGATGGTTAAGAAAGATGGAACCTTCCACAACTATAAATCATCTACCACTTTCTGCCCTGAAATGTGATTTATTTGAGCTATTGCTACATTTGATCTTATTTCTGTTTTTTGCTATGATTTCTGTGTCTGAGAGCATATATAACTTTTACCCATCATGACTCATTCCCTCTCTGTCTCTCTTTTTAACTTGCACAAACAGACACACACTCGTCAACCCTAATCAATGGTAACAGCAAAATCTCTGAGGGAAAAACTGACGGTTTCTAATTCTGCAGCAGCTATATTAGGCTGAAAATAAAAAAATCTGCTGTCTAGTGTGCCGTATATTTGGCTACACAGTGATGCAGTAGCAGCTGGTAATAAATATAATATGTGTTACTAAGTATTTCAGTAGAGGGAAACATAATAGCCTTTTTTAAGGTGCATCACTGATTTGTGGCCACTTGGGGGCAGGAGAAACAACACGTAAACACTACAATGACATATTATTATATTTTAACATCATGAATCTTTCCTGATATGTCGGTTGTAAAAGTGCCGTTTCAGTGTCTGAATGTTCAAACGATACATGGCTTGTGACGAATTGATCCAATATTTAAAATGGGGGGAAAGAATCGGATGAAATTTCGGTTCACTTTCATAAATCTGGTAAAGGGTTTATGAGCTCAAGTTAGTGAAACGGCTTAACTAACTTTTTTCTTTCCGGTATATCAAGATCTGTATCGTTGTGCAGCCGTCAGCCCTGCTACATTAATATTCTTTGCCACTTGGGGGCAGCAGAAACAACATTTAATCACTACGTTCACATATGATCACCTTTAAGGTTTTGATAGCGAATGTGTTAACAGGCAGCAAAAAAATCTATTAATTGAGAGTTTTGTTTTTAGCCTCCAGACAACTATAATTTAAAAATGTATTTATTTTCTGCGGATATCTTCTCCTAGTGTCCCAAGTTTAAGACATTACAATAACCCTAACCCTCTGACATCATGAGGGGACCAGTCTAATAGTGTGAATTAAACATTTTTCACAATCTCTTTCGCTTTCCCGACCTAATTTCAACCCATTTCCAAACCCAAACTACTACTTTCCTTTGTTTCATTTTCTATTTTACTGCCTGTTTAAACCACAGAGACAGACTGTAATTTTCCATGGATTCTTATGCCATCATGGAGAAGGCACAGTTCATTTTTATTGCATGATATGCTATCCATAACTGAATTGTATGTGTCTTTTTTCCTGACTGTGGTCAGCAACGGGCTGAATCTGTTTCTATGTAGTTTTGAGGGTTTTCTGTTTAGGTCCTCTGGAAGAAGCCTACACCCCAAAACCAAAATTACAGAGTAAGAACTCAAACAGAGAGGGAGAGAGGGTTTATGCAACTACAATGATACAAACATCTGATTTTCAAAGGACATTTAAGCTCCTCTAAAAATCTAAAATTCATAAAAACACATTAGTCTCTCTTGAAAATAGTCAAGTAAAAAGAAAACGTGATAACAGACATATGGGGTTTGTGTGTGCCTACATATTTCTACAGAGACACTTTGCTGAAAGAAGTCATGACTCACTGTCTTTCCGTCTGGGTTTCAGTATACAATTACAGTTTGGTCCCTAGAAACCGACCCCCCACATTGACCCAGTCCTCACGCAGTTACACCCATTCTTAAATCCTCCAGGCTCCACTGTTAATGGCCAGTTTAGCGAGGTCCTAAAAGCTCTCCATGGTTAAATGAAGTGATGAAGACAGGCCTGCCACTGCGTGACTTTAACCAGAGTTTGAAAACAATAGATACTTCTGTGTGGAAGACATCAACAAGTTAACTCATGTGAAGGTGAGCAAGGATGAGCAGATGGTGATCTCATGGTGAAGATATGCCGCTCCGGGGTGAGCTACAGGCTCTCTTCTTGACCTTTGAACCCTCATTTGTCTGTATGGGATGTCGGTCAGTGTTAGAGCATGTGTGTTGAATGGTGTGATTCACCATGCATGCACATTAAGTAGTTCATACTGCTTAATGTTGTTCTCTGAGAGCAGACATCCAGAGCCCATACAAGTTTACTTGTGTTTGTGTGTTCACAGACGCAATTAAACCTAGAGAGAGTTGAACTTTGATAAAAGAACCTCCTCAACCGGTAACTTTGGAGACTTTGGGGGACGTTTCTGTGATCTGTGTAAAACTTATATTCTCTATTGTTTAACTTTTCATTCACAGGAACTTTTTATTGAGGCTTTGTTCTTTTTTTGGCTTTTTTTTTTTATAGAAATTGGTTTGCATTTTTATAAAAATGTATTGTCAATAATGTCTCAGACATTTTTTTACTTTTTTACGAGAGATCTTTGACTCATGAGATGCTCTTCTGTGGTTTCTTTGATGGACCACAAATATGGAGCATGTATATTACTGTGATTTTTCTTTCTGACCCAAAGAGCTTTTTCCAGTCTTCCTGCTTTTTTGTCTTCCACCACGAGTGGAAAAAAGGATTCCAGTGAATCAAGTCTCATGGGAACATTTGGAAAAACAGGATATGCCAATATATTATTGTAGGTGAACCCGTTGGATATATTTTAATAATACACATACAATTGATTAATTAACAAGTCAAATGGAGCAAATGTGAATAAACTCCAAGCAAAAACTGGAATGTTTCTTTAAAGACAAAACAGCCGGGCAAGCTCCGAAACTGGGGCCTCTTTAGGGTCAAACACACACACACACACACAGACACACACACACACACACACACACACACACACACACACACACACACACACACACACACACACACACACACACACACACATGCCATGTATACATCACTTCAGGGGACATAACATTGACTTACATGCATTTCCTGGAGACTTATCCTAAACTTAACCATAACCCTAACATGCCTAACCCTAAACCTAACCAAGTCTTCACCCTAAAATTAATGATTTCCCTCATGGGGACCTCCATTTTGTCCCCATAAGGGAGGCGAGTCCCCACACGTGACTGTGTAAACAGATTTAGGTCCCCACAAGTATAGTAATGCTAGGCCACACACACACACACACACACACACACACACACACACACACACACACACACACACACACACACACACACACACACACACACACACTGTACAAACATACATATCATTATCACACTGAAGCTTGTCTGTGCCGGAAAACAGATGTTCCAATGTGAACTCATCCTCCACGGTAAATCATATTTAGACACGCAATCAACGTATTTCATTCCGACACACACAAACACACACTCGTGCACAACACTTACCGTGTAGAGTACAACATAAATCACAGAGGCTTAGGCCGGGATTTTAAAAACAGCCCAAAGAAGATGCTTTTCAGTCATGATGAATTAAGGAGATTTTTTTCCTCCACTATGGAATTATTTAAACATTAATAACTACTAAGGGACTTCCTGTCAGAGATGAATAAGTGTATTTATGTATGTTTCAGTATGTTGTCTGATGGTGGAGATGAAGACAGACATTTGGAAATAACAGAAAGAGATTCAAGGGGATTTGTGACAGCCTCAAGGACTTTATACAAAAAGAAAAAGACACATTTAACCCAATAAGGTTAATTATTATCTAAGAAGATCTTTAAATACCCCATTAATTACATTACCTGAACGTATCCATTTATTCCTCTAGTCTTTCTCATTTGACTTTTCTGGTTATAACTTTTGTGCGCACATGCTGGGCTTTTCAGAAATGGCTGCTACAGACAGCCAATTAATAACAGGAGTTACTTAGTAAAAATATTACATTATTTACCATTATTAACATATCCAGGATTTAGGAAAATAGTTTTTCCATTCTTCAGAAACAGGCCTTAAAAATCGAAATAATACATGAAATCTAGAGTGACACATGGAAACGTTTTTGTATCGGAAAGCAAAAGGATGACATCATTTATCCTTGCTAATCAAACTGTTATGATGTGAGAACAGAACACTGTGGTAAGGGTTTAGTTCATTTAAGGAAAAGGCCATGGCTCAGGGTTAATATTGGTGCTCAGTTAAAGTTAATGGAGCTTTTTTCGTCATGATTGCAAACACAAGACTCTTCGTGTCTAGTGTAAAACGAAAACTCAAAGATAAGTGTGAAGGATACCTAGGGCTACGTAATGCATTGAGAAGTGCCAGAACAAACATATATGTGTTGAGTTGGAAATAAGAATGGGTTGGGATGTCATGTAGATTTTAAAGTATAGATAGAGTCTAAAGCGAACTCTATTCTTTGGTTCCCCTCATGTTTAGTCCTCGAAGAAAAGTTAAGATGCTGAAATGTGGAAGGTGTTCTGGAAGGATGAGACTGACAAAAAAAAGATTAAAAAGGAGTAGAATATATGTATTTAGGGCTGTGCAAAAATAACATTTAGACCGGGAAAAGGAGTGGAGTTGGCTCAGAGGAGGTGAAGGGATGTGGGTTGAATAAAAAGGTTTCGGTAGGTCTGTAAAATAAAGGGCTTGCTGGAACGGTAATATTATAGCTTCCATGCAAGCATAAAAAATAGGGTTGTTCACACTTGTATTAACTGCAGTGATGAATGATTTGCAGGGTGTAAAGTACCCACTTGCCAAGCGGAAAGTTAATATGAGATGATTACATTTAACGGAAAATATCTTTCAAGGATCACAGCCAAGGGTTTCTAATGATGATGATGATTCAAACTGTATCCATGCAGGTCAACCTAATTTAATGCTGAGGTGAGGAGAGGAAGCTAAAAAATCGTCCTCATGGTTATGGTCATCCCTACAAAAAATAGTTTTGTGTGTTTATGCACTGCTATGTGACAGCTGCTACATGTATAAACAGCTGGTACAATAATAAACGTCCCTCAGGGTGGCACGGCATCAGGGACTGTGACACACCACAGCCTCTTTTTAGCAGCTGAGGTTTATGGTGCTGTCGTCCTATTAAATCAGATTGCAGCTCAGAGAGAAAGTTAGAGTCTCTATAAAGATTAAATTAAAGGGACATGTAGTTCAACAGATGTTTGAGTCACATCTGTTTAACTGTTCTGCCTGTCCACAAGGAAAGTGTTTCCTTTAAGTCACCTAGTGTTTGTGATGAAACATATAGGGATTTATTTGTTTAAATGTTATGACATGTTTCAATATGCAAATCATCCATTGTCTTTGCACATTGCACATATTTCCAGAAGAAGATATTGAAATATCTCTGCGTATCACTCACATAATTCTGGAAAAAAAATTTTTTTTTTAGGAATAACAAGTTGTACAAATCAGGCTATGAATGATATATGAACAGATCATTTTGTAAAAGCATTCACAATGATATATATATAAATACAACTGTGAAGTTTGCATTCTGCTGAAGAGAACATTTTTGACTGAAAGCTTTTTTTGGGAAAACACGTTAAAATATGTATTTTTAAATTCCATACATTTATCATGGCACTAGGTGAATATGGTAAACATTCAAACAAAGAGTGACATTTTCCCAGTTGATGGGTTTCATTAAGAATATATAAACAATATGTATGTATGTGTACACTATATAATGCTCAGGTAATGAGCCATGTCATGGAAGAAAAATAACCTAAAACTCAAAACAAAATTGCCAAAAGTGTCTCTTTTTCTGAATTATTTGGATGCTAATGACCACTGTCATGTGAAACTGTATTAAGTTTCTACTTGTAATACCATTTGAGTTTGCAGCTGCATAAAATGTAATAATACATTAACTCATACCTCTCATATCTGACACAACTTTCTAAACAGGCTCTTTATTGGAAGTGGAGCTCCATTTGAATCATTTCAAGCTAAACAATGTGCCTTGGTCTTAGTGTTGAATGTAGCATGGATATGAACACTACTTACATCTTTAGAAACTGTAGAAAATAGATTAAGAGCAGCATTCGTTTTTGATTTCTCTTCGTACCTTTCCTGTAAACAGCCAAGACTTCTTCCAAATGTAGTCATGCTTCATTCTTAATAAACAGGCATTACTAATTTGCAATATGAAATGTAGTTTTTACTCACAGAACTACAGCGTTTCAAATGTTTGCGATTTTAAGGCTTGTTACTAATTATAATGGGTGCTTTTTCCAGAGGTTTAGTTGTGTGTGTGGAGTTCACTGACCTCTGGAAAATACAGTCGTGTGAGTTCTTACCAGAAACAAATGTTTTGGTTCCTCAGGGCAGTGACACACCACAAGATATGAAATAAAAGATAAAGAGAGCAAGAGAGAGATCTGACACCTGGTCGTTGTGACTTCATGGGTTTCTTTTAATGGATTAATCATACCCAACTTGTTGAGGCAACAGACCTTTTTTTTAGAGCTTGAGTTATCAGTTGCTTGGTTTTAGAAAACAGAGCCAAACCAAAGCAGTTAGTGGTTTGTCTGGAGGCAAATAACAATGGAAAATAACTGGTGATGGTGACAGTAGTTAGCAAGCTCTTGTAAAATTACTTCCAAACAGCAGCCAAGCAAAACACACCAAACGTTTTCAGACCTTTTTAGCCAAAACACAATAAGTCTAAACAAGTGTGGAGTTTATGGCCAGATGGACATACGAGTTTTAAATTGAGGTAAAACATCTTAAATTCAATTGAAAAACATACACACAACAAGAGAAGAAGCATGAGTTCATATTGGGCCCAAAACAGTCATTTTCTGACAGCTTACATCAGCGTTTCTCAAAGTGTGGGGCGCGCATTGACGCGATGAACGGGAGTTTTTAATTAATTAATTTTTTTTATTTAATTTTTTGGACCTCAGGCTGGAATCGAACCTGGGTCCTCGCGGGCGTTAGTGGACTGTTAAAGCCGGAGCCTCGCAACGGCGGGTGTTTGCGGCGGCGGGTGCGGTTGCGGCGCAGCAGCGCTGTGAAAGTCCACGGCCCACCTATGTCAGAGCCAGCGGCCCAACAAAGGCAGCGGCCCACCGGGAAAAGTCCCGAATCTCCCGATGGCCAATCCGAGCCTGCTCACACACACACAACTGAAACCAAAATACAGCGTTGCAGTCAGGAAGAAAAGCAATGTGGAGCGGCACCTCACCACTTCACAAGGAGTTTAACCGTGACACTTTTCGAAATCCCGTTTGTGTCACCCCACTTTACAAATAGGCCTATGTTTATTATAATTTTTTAACACAAGCCGTCGGAGGTGCACACAGCCTCTGTGAGCGAGCGAGACAGAGAGAGAGAGCGAGAGAGCTAGAGAGAGCACACATTTATCTATTTAATATAGCCTAGGTGTACAAAATAAAGTAAGAAATCATTCCAATGTGTGCTATAGGACAGTAAAAAAAAAAAAAAAGTTTAAAAGGGGAGTGATTAGTAAAATATGCATAAATAAAAAGAAAGAATGCTAACTAGGTAACATAAGATAGGAATACACAAGCTTAAATGATTTGTTATTGGTTTTGATCATATTCTAAAGATGTTTGGATTATTGAAAAGTACACAGCTCCCTTTCAGTGTGTTGAGAGCTGTATCCATACATTCATTTTTTGCTCAAAGCGCACCAGATTGAGGCATTTCACTTCAACATTAAAAAAATAAATCTTCCCGTGGGTGCATGCCCCCGGACCCCCTAGAGGAGGTGAGGACCCCCCCCCCCCCCCCAAATAAAGCAGGTTAAAATAATTAAACTGCATACATTTTCTTTAAGTAAACATTGAAAACGGGTCCCACAGACCCAAACAGCACACAAAGGTTAAAGGTAAGAATAATGTTCAAATGTGCTAAATATATACAGTGCAAAAAAACCAAAAAAGAGGAGTAAAAGTAGCTCACGACTTGTTTTATTTTTTGAAAGTAGCTCTCATCCTAAAAAAAGTTGGAGACCCCTGTTATAGAATGATACATTTGACAATTTTAAGCTTGGCCTACGATTTTATTGGAGCGATGAGGAACAGGTGGGGAATGACAGAAACAGTTTGAGAACCACTTGCTTACATTAATGTTCCTATCTGTTTCTTAGCGGCTTAGCATTAGCCGCATGTTAGCTCTAGCTGTGTGTACAGGATGTGTTCAGGCACAGTCTTGAGTGTAGGTCATCCGTGTTTTGATATTCATGTTCTTCTTTCCACATCCTCCCCCCATTTGTCGACTAATGACAGTGAGTAATAAAAGGTTATGTGATGTGGAAGGACAGATTTGCAGTTGTGGTTGGCCGATGCTCTGGTGGAAAAAATATTTTGGAAAGTTTTTGTTTTTACATTAGGATCTCCTTGGAAACAAGTGCAAGAGGTCTCAGTCCTGTCAATGAGCCTTGGCTGACAAAAACATTTAGATTGCTTGTTTAAACTATATCCGTACAAAGAAGAAAGTTATATTTGTATATACTATATCTGTTGAAGTGTGAGAGGGTTTCTGGTATCATCAGACCTAGAACAGGCCGACGGGGAAATTGACCAACGACAGTCTGTCAACAGATCACATGTTGGTTTTCTTCTTTCATTAACCACCGCCTTGCTGCATGTCGTCACTTACATCAATATGCATGTATAAATAGTTATTAATATATACCTCAATAATTCCTTTTTCATTTGAAATACACCCCATTTTCAGGCTACTGGTTTCTCGGCAGTAACACGACTGATATTTATTTATTTGTTTATTCCACACATGGCAGTTATTTTAAAACAAAACAAGTAAACTTTACAAAAAATGTACACTTATACTGGTTTATTATTTTTTTATAGTGCATGGTGGAAAGGAGCAGGGAGAAGACAATCTTATTTTACCTGCCTTTAAAAAAAAAAATAACAACAAAAGAAATTAAAATGAAATAACCATAAAAAAGTAAAATAAAAGCAATATTCTTTCAGTCACAGTTTCTAACAAATACTGAACCATAAAACCCAGAACACAATCAAAAGTCAACTTCATACTGTCGAAATACGCTTTGTTGTCATTAGCTAAATGACACACCCTTCTTCTGAAGGGCCTGGTCTAAGATTTCCATTTCTTGGCTGATCCTGATAAAGATAAGGCCATTACATCAGAAAAGGGAGGATCAGTGAAATCAGATATTCAGCACACTGGAGTATTTATTATAGATTTTGGGTGGAAGCAAGTTTAGGATCCTTAAGGTGATTGAAACGTAAAAAACAATTCAGAGCAAAAGAAAACATCTGTATGGACAGTATGTAGCCTTTAGCTGTACAGATGGAGAAAGACAAATACCTCCTAATTCCCAGGACATTAAATACCTTAGCAACACACACACTATACATACATTCACAGAGATAAAAGTAGGTTTGGATACATTAGGAAAACACTGAAACGACTCAGTACGGGTTTTCGGATGAAAAACTTGGAACGCTTTTTTCAGATCTAATTTAAACCAATCCACCTCCGATATTACAAACAGACTCTCATTTCTCAAGAACACATCGTCCTCCTGCAGTGAAGCAGAGGGGGTAAAGATTCCTCCGTCAAAGCAATTATGCTTAGAAGAAACTGCCAAGATGACTTTCACTCTTTCCAAGATGCTGTCATACATGGGTTTACTTTTAATGCCGCAGTGTATAAAAACGTAATGCGGGATGATAGGGCATTAGGGTTTTCACAATCTTTGAGCTTAAGAAAGAAGATGGCAAAGTCATGCAAAACTTCGATAGCTGTATACCTGTACAACTTGGGTATGCTTGAAAAGGATACCTCTCCGCAAACTTGGTTTCTGAAAGTTATAGAAGTTGGCGAACGAATGCAGATTCTGAAATCAGTGTTAACTTTCGTCAATAAGTCAAAACAGAATCTTTGAAATGGTTCAACACCATGTCATGTTGCAAACTTTCTATGCAAATTAGTTTCATATTTCTCTACTGTACTGTATGTATCGTCCTGCCACTGAAAGCATAGTTCTTCATTGGACTGATGTTTGCTGCAGGGTACATTTCCGGTTGTGGATAAATTACTTTGTTGACCGCACTCTGCACCCCCTCAGAGAGCTATAGCCTCAGCGTTTAAGCTTTGTCTGGTTTGCAAAGGGTTCCACAGGGTTCAAATTTGGAGGTCAATGTAGAAAAAAAGGATCAAATTGTAGTTATATTGCAGGTTATGTTTGGCAACAATATAAAAGTTCCCTTGGGAGAGATTCCATTTATCCTCTCCAGCCAAATCACCCCCATAGAGTCGTAGCAATTATTAAAAGCTTGTCCTTGTTCAGCTTTCATCGCTTTGGGTCCTCCGAGAGAATAATTCATTTCCGCAGGGAGACAGATAAGCGTATTTTCTCTCCGTCTAGTTGCTGTATCTTATCATTTTGGAGAGAAAAGCTATGCAGTAACAGCCAGAGCTCGGGAATGGAAAATGCTCAATGTGGGCAACATAGCATGATGATAAATGTTCTGAGATGACACATGTTACAGCCATTATTTCATGGGGGGCCTAAAGTATGTCAACATGTGTTACGGTGGATTCACGGATTAGTCACTGATTTGTTTTCAGTGAACTCCTGAATACCTTACAAGGCAGTGTTTCCTAATTTTATTTTGGCTGGTTGAACAAGAGAGACTGTAAACACAACACAGACATATTGCATCCTATGTTTTCTAGTAAGCATCAGAAGAACAGCAGGAATGGAGCGACATTGGCATGAGTTAGCATTGGCATGTTTGTCTAACATTCACTGCTTTTAGCTCTGCTTTGGTTTCCACCATCTCCTGAGGGAAATGGTGGCTATTTTGCAGCTTAATGCTTCATTATGTTCCAACGATAGAAGGGACTTGGTTTAACTGAAGGGTCGCCAGTTCAAT
>NC_136908.1:58725436-58817936 GCF_949606895.1 Notothenia rossii | reverse complement strand
ATCCCAAGGAGTTGAAAGAGGAGGAAAGGACATCCACACAGTGAGAAGAATGGGAGAGATAAACAGTGGGGAAATGATAGTGAGAAGAACACTGAGAAAATAAAGAAAGGACAAGCAGATTACGTGGTTTTCTCATCTAAAGAGTGATTAATGCTTGATGGTCCCCTATTATACTGTTTTTCATCAATATATTATAGGTATATTCCAAACATGTCTCTGAAGTGTTTGGCTCCAAACCATGGATGTATAATAAGAACTGGATACAGCGTGGGAGGCGGGGCCTCATTCATTCCTATGAGAGTTGCTCATTGGCGCATGCTGATAAAATGGCCCAACTTTTGAGAGAGCGAAACGTCACAGATTACCCAACATGCCTGAGAAGTACCTGTATGTGCGCTCATAGCGCATGCGCAACTTTTACCAAAATGCTCGTTCACATCAGGCACGTCAATTTGCGTACACATGACAGCACCGCGCGTTCATGACAGCATGGTAATGATTTGTTATTATGATGGATTTGATATTAACGAGGCGGCAGTTAGCAGCTAGCGGCTAGCTAGTAATTATGCTAATGTACACATCAATCGTTATACTTATATTACGCTGTAACAAGATCTAGTGATATCCAAGCAACAGAGCTTCATTTAGCATGAAAGAATGATTGCACTGTATATATATTTATATATATATATATATATATATATATATATATATATATATATAGTGCAATACGCTTCTTAGTGCAATAAGAAGCTACAGGGACGTTAATCTAACGTCGGTAATATTAACTTTATTTAATACAACATTTACGGTACAAGATTTAATCATACAGCCCATGTAGTATAATAATGAATTACAGCAAACATGTGCAATATATCCATTATTACAGCTCCGTGGGATGGCAGTAAGACGATAATTATGGGTCCGTTCTTATTGTGCATCCATGGGTAAAGATAAACGCAACTCACATTGGTTTCTCAAACAGCACCTTGGTTGCTGATTGGCTAATGGTTACTCAAGCCAAAAAAATCGTTATGACATCATAAAGTGGCCAAAATCTGATCAGCTCATTTTCAGACAGGTTTTTATATAAATGGATCAGGACAAAAAGAGAGAGAGTCTTTGTTCTTGAGACTTTCAGAGTCTCTTTACACAGAGGGGACACATGTTGATGTAGAAGAGACATGAAGAAGAACATTTTGCATAATAGGTGACTTTTAATGTCTTCAAAGTACCTGTAGAGTTTCAATGCTGCTGACAGACTCTAATGGGGTATTCGGGGGGATTCAGTGCACGCTGCTTTGATTAAATAGGATTTCAGTTTATAGCCACAGCAGATGGAGACACAGGGTCATCTGGTTTGTCTAAATAGTTGTATCCGTACGGCTGCGTTAGTGTGTACATGTGTTGTTCCAATGCGTTTCCAGTCTGCCATGGATTGTGGCCAGGTAGAGAAGCATGGGACACAGATTGGGAAATGTCTGTCTGCAACTCTATCGCTCCAAAACAAATAGAGCCAAGGTAATTGACAAAACATGTAGGTCCAGGAACAAGTTCTCCATCAATCCTAAACAAGGTTGGACTTGCAAAGGCCAAGCAAAAGAAATCTAAGTCGATGCATTGTTTTTGTCTTAATCTGGTACCTACATTACCCACAATGCAACTGGAATGATTACATTTTGGTCAAAAAGTTGGCTTTTTATGCTGGTAGCAGCAAGCTATAACCAAAGACATAATACCAAAGATTTTTATTTTTTATTTTACTGACTTGTAGTCTTCAGTCTCAACTGATGCTGTCTCAAGTGACGTAACTTAAGCCAATGTATGACATTTTGCACAGCTGAAATGCTTGCTACAAAAGGATATCTCGGAGTCTAGGACAAGATGGGCAACAACGTGAAAAGTTACACGTTAAAGTAAAAATTGGGACATATAACAATCAAAGAAATCAGCAGTTTTCTTGGCCACTAGGGGGCAACATAGTCAAGTTGTAAACACATCAAATACATATTATTACCTTTAATTGATCCTGTTAACTTTGCATCTACAGTATTGCACACCTGCAGACAAAGGGCAACAATAGCATTTATTGGTAGGTATTTTCCTGGACACTTGATGAATGTAAGTCAAATATTCACTCTTCCAATAACTTATTGTCTCCTTCAACTACAGAGGGTGTAGCAGACGAATGCTCAACGAACAAAAACTAACTTTGCCTGCTGTTTAGGGCTGGGCTGGTTTCCCTGCAGTGAGTTTTATGAACTTTTGTTTTGTTGAAATGAACTGCCTTCTTCTCTGTTGCAGACATCAGGCTGATTCATTATTTTATTACCTCACGCCTGGACTATTGTAACAGACTCCTGTCCGGGGTTCCCAGCAAAACCCTGAACAGGCTCCAATATAGAACTCAGCTGCCAGGGTTCAAACACACATCACCCCCACTCTCTTCAACCTCCACTGGCTCCCGGTCAAGTCCTGCATCACCTACAAATTCCTCCTCGTACAAAGTCCCTCCATGCCCTCTCCCCTCAGTACCTCACAGATCTCCTCCACCCTTACATCCCGTCCCGCACCTTCAGACTCTGGCCTGCTCTCCATTCCACCTTCAGGCCTCCGCACTTTCGGGGACCGTGCCTTCAGTGTCGATGCCCCCCCCCCCCCGCCCTGGAACTCCCTCCCTGCAGAAATCCGCAACGCCCCTTCTCTCAACATCTTCACATCAACCCTTAAAACTCATCTGTTCAACATCGCCTTCCAACAATACCTCACTCTCCCCCCCCCCCACTTACACTTCCATTTCTGCCCCCTGTTTTATGTTTTATGTCTTGTCCTTGCAAGTTTCTTTGTAAAGCGACCTTGAGGTTATGAAAGGCGCTATATAAATTCAAGTTATTATTATTATTATTATTCTTCTAATAGAAACAATATTCCTTCTGGCATCAGGTTTACACACTTCTGAGTTCTAAAGATGAAGGACAAGAAGAAGTGTGCAGTTTCTCCAACCAAATATAGGGAGAGTTTGTTTTACTCACAGGAAAGCACTGCTGCCACAATTTACAAAATGCTTTCCCTGTGGCAAAGGATGGGAATCAGGAAATGCAGCTCTGGCCAAATTAGAGGTCAGTTTACATTACGTAACTGCCAACCAGTCTCCAAAGCGAACAATTAGAATAAATTATAATGACATTAAGATGGATTCCCTACCTCCCAGAGAGCCACTGTGTTTCTTATTTAAGTTTAGAAACCTGTGGAGACCTGAGCCACCGTTTCATCTGGTTTGCTTTCTTTTTGATTTTATCTTTCACGGAGAGTTGATTTCTCACAAGTCGTAAACTGCATTGCCTGACGAAATTAGACTTGTTCACACATTGTGCTTCCATCAAGGATGTATTTAGACATTTATACAGAGGCTATGGAAATGTCTTAAATGGATGCATTGGGTTCAAAATTCGACCGGGCTCTTTGAAGAATGTGTTTGAAGCAGTTTAACAAGGCGCTCATCCTTCATCTCCCCACTGGCACCACAGCTGGCCTGGCACATGAACAACCCTTCGTTAAACCTCATATCTGGGCATGAATGCACACATACCCACATGCATGAGGTTAGGTGTAATAGATATCCATTGTTGAAGCAGTGTACTTGGATTTTATTCTGTATTCTTGTTGAGTGTCCTGATGTGCTTTTGCAGTGTTACTGTAGGTGCTTGCATGTTAGAGGGATGGATTACTGTATGTCCGCAGCCCGCTGATAAACAGACAGGTTGACTGTTTTATAGATGTTGCAGAAAAGCCCACGGTCTTCATCCCCAGGGCTCTCGACTAACTTTTTTCACAATCCTCCCGGAACCGTCCCGAAATACAATCTAAGCCGTCCCGAAATTAATGTGGACCGTCCCGAATTTAAAATATTAGTTTTTCTACTACTTATCATTAGTTAAAATCATTCAAAGTGACCTTTAACATAAATAAAACATCATACAAATCATTAGATGATCATTCATCAACCTTTTTATTTGAGTAAATCAGTCAATCACATGACAAAGGCCAAATATATTTAAACAAACACACAAACGAGAAAATTACTAATATTGAATCAAATCAAGTCCCATCCAATTATCAAAAAAAATCCAACACTCTGTCCTGAAGACAGAACCCAGAGTAACCACTAACCAGGAGGACAGTCTGTAACACAGTCAGGAGACCTTTACAAACTGCCCCGCCCCCTCGCACACAGACGGGAGAGAGAGATCTCGTCTGGATTGGAAAGCTCGAAAATACATCATAGACGCATGTTGTAGTCTTATTGCATATTAGAAACGGAGTTGGATAAACTAAAACTGCGATATAATGTTTATGTAGCAATACTACATATGACATATATTTTTTAAATGTCTCCAGTACCGATAAAAAGTCAGATAACGTCGGAGCTTAACGTTACCACTGTTTTTAAAATATATCCGGCCCGGGCGGAGCCCGTTTAATAACGGGGCTCGGTACCCATCCATACATGGGGAGAGGCGCAGCATATTGCTAAGGACTAAATACGATGGAGGGTTCTCATCTCAGCCTTATTACCCATAGGGGATGAAGTGGAGTAAGTAAATAAAGAGGCCGGCGCTCCAGGGTCTGGTTCTGCTGTGCGTTTTTGTGATGTAACGGTAAAACATTTCAGAATTGCTCCACGGGATACCATTGTCATTTTACATCACTCAACCCGCGAAATACACACACTCAGTACATAACCTACTGTAGATAGATCCGCGAATTTGCGGGCCAGGAATTCGCGGGCACAGCCAGCTGTGCGGCTGGCTGACAGCACATGGGCACAGCTTACGTATGTGTGTGTGTGTGTGTGTGTGTGTGTGTGTGTGTGTGTGTGTGTGTGTGTGTGTGTGTGTGTGTGTGTGTGTGTGTGTGTCTGTCTGTGTGTGTGTGTGTGTGAGTGTGTGTGTTTCGCGGGTTGCTAAATGTTTTGTGTGTTTATGTTGACAAGGAGGTTTAATAATTGTGTGCTACACACAACGTGCAGTCGATTTCATTTTCATCGCCGTTTGTAGTAGAGTTAGCAGGGTATTTTTATTTTAACTCTCGTCCCAAATTCGTCCCAAAATTATTTTTTATCCTCCCTGACACTATTTTTTTCGGCCCCGGGACGACGGGACGTCCTTAAGCTCGAGCCCTGTTCATCCCAGCTCCTGTGCTTACTTGCAGCAGTTGCCCTTAAGCCATTTGAAGTGTTTGGCAGTAAACAATCCATCTGAGCCAGGGCAAAACGGTCGCCCAAATATGGAGCTGTTCCACTCAGTGTTGATCTAGAGAGGAGAAGAGACGACAAGACAAGAGCAAGCAGCAGAATGTCGATTAGCATGGATTGCCGAACTCTGGCTCTATACAATTACACAGAAGACCCCTTATTAAAAGATGAAAGCATTCTTGTGGGAGATGTTTTGTGTCAAAGAGGCCAACTTGTGCCTGTTTGAAACAAGTGGTAGAGAGTGTGTCAGCCGCTGTGGGAATCTTTTTATCTTCACTGCTTCATCAGTGAATATACAGATGTACTCCTGTGCAAAACAATAGAACGTTAGCTCACCAACAGAAGCTTGAATATGATTTATCACAGAAATGTAGAATGGATCAAACTGCATAAGTGTTTGGTCAAAAGTTGGAACTTGTTACCGTCAAATGGCTACAACAGTCACACAACAAACAAATGACATTCTCATGATGGTGCTTGAGGAAAAGTCAGGGGGTCACTAAGGGCGCTTTCATACATGTAGTTCAGTTGATATGGTTCTCATCGACATATTTTAAATAAACCAGCATTCTTATTGACGGACTTAAAGAGGAAATTATGCTCGTTTTCAGGTTTGTGCCTAGAGCTACTGTGACATAATCATTTTATTAAGATTATTGGTACCACTTTACAATAAGACTACCCTTATAAAAGATTCATAAAGGGTTTATAATTAGGTTATGAATTAGGTTGTAAACACTTTATTAATCATTAAGAACCATTTATAAACCAGTTCCAACATAGTTTTCATACGTCAACACAGGCTCACAATTTGGCAAGATGACTAAGCCTTGTATTGGCTACTCAGCGAGAATCAACTCAGTGAGCAACAGATACCAAGGATGCTGGCTGATGAAGGAGACGAAGTAAGCTAGGTAGCCAATATAGGACCTAGCAGTACAGATAAATGTGGGCTCACTATTTGGCAAGCAACCGGTGACAGTTGCCCTGTTTATCTTATAAAAGCTTATTAATCATTTATAAGGTGTTTACAACCTAATTAATAAATTAATTACAAACTATTCGTAAACCCTTTATAAGGGTAGTCTTATTGTAAAGTGGTACCAGATTATTTTAAAGTGAGCTTGATGTTTTGTGTTGAACTGTTCATTTGTCAGGGTTTTCTTTAAAGGGGCACTTTTATGCTTATTTTCAGGATCATATTTGTATGTTTTGCCTCTAATGTGACATGTTTACATGCTTTAATGTTCCAACAAGGCTTTATAGAAACTCCCTCTGGAGGGAACTTTGGGTGTTTAGCCTTTGCAGACCATTTAAATTCAGAGAAACCTATAATAATGTCTGGACAAAATTGTATGGCCATCCATCTGATAGTTATTGAGGTGTTGCCGTCTGGTCCAAAGCAATGGACCATAGCATGGTTAAAGGAAGTAGGACAGAACACAGCACTGTGTAAGTGGTTGGTTCCACCTCTTGCACTATATTGCAAAGTGATACAATCCAGAAACCACAATTGTTGCCTGCAACATGCATGCTAACATCACTCAGGGCCTAATGACAAAGCAGAGGTTCTCCTCTAAAGCTGCGATCAAAGGCAGATGTTGGACGTGGACCGAGGCTATGGAACAAAGCTGCCCGGATTTACATCTCCAAGGCTGGAAGCATCACACCAGACCCATGGGTGAGGGTTTTGCCACCCAATGCCCAATTTCTCTGTTAGTAAGCAGCATATTCTGGAAGTTTCACAAATGGGAACCAAAACAGGGTTGCAGCCCTCCTACACGTGTGTGTGTGTGTGTGTGTGTGTGTGTGTGTGTGTGTGTGTGTGTGTGTGTGTGTGTGTGTGTGTGTGTGTGTGTGTGTGTGTGTGTGTGTGTGTGTGTGTGTGTGTGTGTGTGTGTGTGTGTGTGTGTGTGTGTGTGTGTGTGTGTGTGTGTGTGGGTGGGTGTTTGTGTGTGTGTTTTTCAATGAAAGTGGTGATCAGCAATTTTATATGTTCAAATGTCTACTGTGAAGGATATCATAAAGCCTAATGCAATCGAATGTAAAACAAAAAAGTTATGATTGATGAAAGTAGTGAATCGGTCAGATTTGACCCGAAGACAACAGGAGGGTTAACCTGTCAGGAAAGCCTTTTGCTACTG
The DNA here is from genome assembly GCF_949606895.1 of Notothenia rossii. NCBI lineage: Eukaryota > Metazoa > Chordata > Actinopteri > Perciformes > Nototheniidae > Notothenia > Notothenia rossii. The sequence continues at coordinate 58,810,538 of NC_136908.1, read as the reverse complement.
AAGCAGAGGACTTGCAGCATAGCTACTACTGGAAATGATAAAAATGTGTTTGTTTGTTTGTTTGTTGCACAACAGGAAGATAAGGTAGGGTATGAGAATGATGGGATTTATTTATCAGATATGGCCCTAAGGATTACAAATTGGGACCACGGCAGATGATATAAATGTATCCAAACAGTCTCCTTTCCTTCCTCCTGTTAGCCTGGATTAATGGCAGCAGCTACTTCAAACATACAGTAACAGTTAAGTCATATTTCAGTAATTATATTCACAATAAACTACACAGACTTGTTATTATCTACTTTGATAGTGTGTGTGTGTGTGTGTGTGTGTGTGTGTGTGTGTGTGTGTGTGTGTGTGTGTGTGTGTGTGTGTGTGTGTGTGTGTGTGTGTGTGTGTGTGTGTGTGTGTGTGTGTGTGTGTGTGTGTGTGTGTGTGTGTGTGTGTGTGTGTGTGTGTGTGTGTGTGTGTAATGCTACACCAGACACTGCCTTGTTGCTCCTTGGAGAATCAGCTTTACTTTCCTCAAAGTCTCTCTCCCCTCACATTCTCTGTGCGATCCAGCTGAGTGGGTGAAAAGCAAAGGAGTGAAGGAGAGAAAGAGAGAGAGAGAGAGTGCAGCTTGTATAAGGCAGTAGTCAATCACTCAACACACCAGAGAGAGAGAGAGAGAGAGTCAGAGAGAGAGAGAGAGAGAGAGAGAGAGAGAGAGAGAGAGAGAGATTGGAGGAGCAGCCGGTCGCTCGTCCCTCACTCTAGGCTCTAAATTTATAGGCAGCCCGGCAGATTTTCTTGGCTCAGACGCAGCGCTCATGACAGGATTAGGAGCCGGGGACGCGGGATCAACCGGAGATCTGCAGGTCCGAGTGGACGAGCCTGGGCCAGACTCTCTCCCTGCACAGGTAGGACTATCACCTTCATGCTGTATCACATCTGGCTTACAAAAGTCTGTCCACAGCTCCCCAATTCTTCCTGATCCAATATTCCATTTTCAAGAGCCATATGTTGGCAAGTACTGTTTGGCACCACTGTTCAGTTCTTGGTGACACAATTCAATTTACTGAGAGCTTGCAAAAGCATATTATTCTAATCTTTGTGTGAAATGCTTAAAAGATTTGTAATACAACTCTCCAAAGGATTATTTCTGCTTCTTATTTGACAGGCTTTTTTGAAAGTTTTAAAATAAGAGAACAATGAAATAAGAAAAGGAAAAGCACCCCCTCTATTCTTTTGTTCTTAAGACACTAGAGGCATGCCCTGATGAAAAACATACCCAACTTGGTGATTTTGAGAGCTGACTAAGTGTTTCATTTGAAGTTATTTAAAGATACATTTCAGCAGCACGAACCAGAACTAGAACTCTTGCTCAGCGCCAGACATTCAATCAACTATTTGCAGCTTGGAAGGCTTCTGTGCCAAGGATGAAATTACATGGGTGAAGATATGAAAAGAAAAAGAAAGTTCAAACAAGCAATGAATGGCTGTATCCATTACATTTAGGTTGCACCTTGTTCAAGATCAGCATTAAAGGGACTGCTAAAGTACTTTTTGTTTGGAGTTGTGGAAGTTGTGCCAAGTTCCTGGACGGTCACTGCATGCTGGAGTTGATGAATCGTGGATAAATTATGCAGCAAAGGAAACATTCAGTGGCTAATTTTAGATGCCCCATCGCTGCTTTTGTTATGTAACCGGCTGGTGGTCGCATGCACCATAACTGAAAAACACTCACACAGGCAGTCAGTTCCCTGAGAAGCTCCACTTTTGCCAGATTGTGGGGTTAATTTAACCTCTTGGATCCAAACTCTGGATAGTCACGCCCTCCTCATGACTCTTGTTTATTATGAATACATAGTGAACTTTAATCTTTTTGCACGGATTGACCACACTAAAACTTGAAGTGCTGTAAAGCTTCATGCAGAGTTTGCGTGTTCTGCGGGTCTATAGCCTATGTGTGTGAGCGCTGCTATAATGTCCATCTGCACATGGAGTTAAATGCAATTGTGTAGGCTTCAGTAAAAATCCAGACTGTGTGGTTTCCCTCTGGAATCCTGCACATCAACAAAAAAATACGGGGGGGAAAGAGAAAAAGCTTGACTTGCAAGTTTACTCTGATTATAAAAAAGTGCGAGAGTCCCTTTTACTTCAATTTCTGCTGTTTCAGCTTGCCGCAGTTAGGTTTAAGTGGAACACTTTGTAGTAGGAGGAAGGAGAGTGAGAGAAGGAGTGTGTGTTGTGTGTGTGTGTGTGTGTGTGTGTGTGTGTGTGTGTGGTGTGGTGTGGTGTGGTGTAGTGTAGTGTAGTGTAGTGTAGTGTAGTGTAGTGTGATGTGGTGTGGTGTGTGTGTGTGCTGTGTGTGTGTGTGTGTGTGTGTGTGTGTGTGTGTGTGTGTGTGTGTGTGTGTGTGTGTGTGTGTGTGTGTGTGTGTGTGTGTGTGTTAGGGTTAGGGTTAGCTGCAGATGTGTCTGGCACCAATACAAAGCATTGGAGCTGGTTGGTTAGCGGAGACAGTGTGCTTGTGTTTGTGTTTGTGTGTGTGAGCTCTGTTGAACATCTCATGACAGTTTTGGTTCTCCCTCATTCTAATGAAGCAGTTTGCAAAGCACTCGAGGTTTTTGATAGAAAAGCATAAAAATAACGACAGTAAAATATGACATAAAGTAAAAAATACATGTAGTAAAATGGCCCGAAATGTATAAACCTGGCACATTTGGGCTCTACAGTAATCCCGTTTTTATGATGCAGCTGAGGTTTTCACAGTTCGCCGTTTCAGAACATGATTAGACCAAGCCAAGAAACACGGGGGAGGCCACACTGATGCCTGCATAACGTCAGCTGAAAACTGGCCGGTTGTCACAAGCACACACACATGGGAGTATGGACCCTGACACGCGTGTGTACATGGGATGGTGACCTCTTCCAAGGGTTGAAGCTGCTATTCTTGTAGTTTGGAATCCAGAGAATGGGAGAAAAGTGATTTCTCAAGGGAGTAAGGAAAACACAAAGGCACAGTTTTGGCTTATTTTCCATCCTTTTTGTGAGTTCACCACCTCTGACCCTCTCTGAAAAAAATCAAAGTGTCATTTACTAAGCTTTTCCCCCTCTCTGCTCTCCTTTCCTGCAGACCTGATTGCGTCTGGTTTCAATTAGGCTCTCAGGGATGTGTGAGGCATTTCTCTGTCGCTTGTTCTCCCCACAGTTCGTCTGTCTGTGTCGATTCATCCTCGTCTGTGCTTGTGGTTAGACTTTTCCCCTCTTCTTCTCTTTACATTCTCACAGACTGTACTGTCATTCTTTCCTTGTGTTCCTTCTCTTTGTTACAGCTGGATGTATGTTAACATGGTAACAAGCCTCAGACCTGTGGGCATGCATGCACACCCACACAAAGGGAACCAAAGACAAATAAAGTCAGGAAAGCTTTCTGGGAGGTTGGCTCGCAGAGGAAGAAACCCTTACCTTTTAGCTTTCTCCATCTCACCCTCCAACTCTGTCTCTGTAATGAACTGCCTCACTGACTGACTCTCTGTATTGTTAGCATTCTTCGACTAGTAGCTAAGCTTCGTTCTTGTTTTTGAAGCCTCTCCTGCTTGTTCTCGCTCCCCCTCCTTAACACAGTGGCCCCTTGTGTTTCTGAACTGTTTTCTGACCTTCTTCCATCCCAAGTTGCCAGTCCAACGTTACTTGGGCATGGAAAGCCTCTACAGGCAGCCATTGCAGGTAGCTATTTGTATGACTTGCTCACCCCCCAGTCTGAGATAAGGTTGCAAATTGTCATTTAAAAGCGATTTTATAAGATACGCAAGGAAATGGCTACACAGTAAGATCAAAACAATGAGCTGAAAGGAACTTAAATGCACCGTAAAGCCTAGGGGATTTACAGTGTTCTGTTTCTTTGTTGTTCCTAATGGGGGGGCCACCTTCATACTTCGCTTGTTGTGTGAGGTTTCCCTCCGTCGTTTGTTTGATATACAATTATTTATTGGAGCAGTTTCAAGCCATGTGTTTTGGCTCGATTATGTAATGCCCCTGTATCGTGTCTTGTGGACAGTTCATCTTTTGTTGCAAGCCTGCCAAGCTCAACTTAGTTCAGGTTTTGAGTTCACACCGATAGGAACTAGTCATTGAAGTTACAATGACTGCATTTTTCGGTAGTTCCAGAGTTCCACAAATGATATGACACCATCGTAATATATTTGATCTCTCTATATTATCAGGACGAAAGGCCCTTCAAGAAGAAAGGCCTATCTTGGAAAATGGTTCCCAATCGAGTGGAAATCCCATGCTAGTTTAGCTTCTGCCGTGAATGTTGTCTTTAGGGCTTCCCTTGTGTTCACTTTCTCCTTGAGGGTTTATTTTCATTCTAAGATGTGGTTTTCAAATAAGTGTGCTTCCTCCATCTGTATTTCTCTTAATGTCTTGCAATGTTTTCTCCCACCCCCTCTGCCTGGTGGGTTGGGATGGTGTTAGAGGCCAACTGTCTTTGTTTCCATCGGTCTGCAGAGACCAAATGAACCATTTGAGCACACAGACAGTTCTGAAAACATACACAGACAGGGCTTTCCTTTGTAATGTATCTCACTGTGTACATCTGCATAAACATACAGTTTTATGTGTGTGCCATCTGGAAGTTAACTCCACTTCATTCACACTCATAACATCCGCAGGGAGGGTATGTTTTCGGTTTTGGATTGTTGTTCTTCTGCAGGACTCCGGAAAGCTAACGCTCCTAACTTGGTGGAAGGGTGTAGAAAGGGTCAAGGAAGAACTCACTGAAGTTTGCAGCAGATCCGGATCAAGGGCCAAACACACGTTGTTTTTCAATCATTAAAAAGACATTGACAGAAGTCTGCTTTCGATGAATAGTTAACTTTATTATTTGTGCTTTGATCCTTGGTCCTTTGGCAAAGCGGTGTTTGTAACTTCCTCTTGCCTTGGCCAATGTCACCACTCGCATCCTGCCAAACAACCGGGTTTAATTGACTTCTTTCTGGAACACTACCCTGCATTATGTGTATGAAATGTATGTGGTGTTCTACTGTAAATCTTAAACTAACGCCATTAAGAGGAGTTCAAAATACAACATTGTGTAAAGACCGCGAGAAAATAAGTAGTTTAATTTCAAAATAAGGTGCAGTGAAACTTGTAAAGAAGGAGACACATGAAGTTCAGTTGGAGATAAGTCTTCTTTCCATGCACAATTTTGCCCAAAACAAATTCCCCACAGGGTAACACCTAAGCATGTATTCAGTGGTTTGTTATGATAGAGAGCACACTTAAGCTGAGTACTGAGTGTCTAAAAGACTGACTCGTAAATTGTTTTGGTTTTAAAAGCCATTAGGTAGATTTAACACAAATTCCCACATTGAATATTCCACTTGCTCAGCACTTTCAGATACAAAGAACAGTAAGAGTGGGTTTGGTGCACGCCAGTAATTCCATCTCTATCATAGCTGATGGCATTGTCATACACACACTACAGTTTTGTCTGATAGGGTTTACTTGTTGCACTGATTGTGGTCTCTCTATGAAATCCACCTGACGTGGAGCCAGTCATTCAAAAGAACCCCAATAGCACCCAATATAAGAGCCAAACAACATACTGTTAACAGACTCACCCTGAGGCTTTTACTCTTAGCATCACTAAACTGTGAACAGACTGAGAAACCTCTCAGCCAAATACAGCACGACATAAAGTGCTGAAGGCTAGACTAAGATTGATGAGATGACCACTTGTTAGAACGGGGTACAAAAATACTGGACTCAAATGCAACGACTCTCCTCTCTGGTATCCGGTGGGTCTCTGGACATATGAAGCACACTGAAACAAGACGAACTGGCACAAGACAAAGGGAGACAAGGACTATTTAAACATGAGGGAATTGGGAAAAGGTGGAAACAATCAGGGGCGGGGCAGATGCTGACGATGATGGGAAAACACCCAAAGTGAGGAAGTAACAAGGTCTGAAAAGAAAGACAAGAGGTAAGTACAAAATAAAACAGGAAATGGGAAAACGAGACATGACATGAAACATGGGGACTTGAGTAGAGATGACGGACATAAAATAGACAGACAAGACATGAAGTAACATGAAAACCTGACTCTACATAGAAACCTGACTAGACTTGGAATGACATAAATACCTGACTAGACTTGGAATGACATAAATACCTGACTAGACTTGGAATGACATAAATACCTGACTAAACATGAAATGACAGACATAAAACAAACACAATTGACGAGACACCACACCACTGAAGTTACTCCTTTTTTCTGTCTGGGATTAAGCGTCTAAGTAACATGCAATGTAATATATCTAACGTTAGCTAAAGAATTGTACATGTTAATCAAGGTTTAAGGCTGTTATTAGTCATACATACATAGCTACAGTGTAGTTTTGACCAGTGCTTGAATTGGAATAAAAAAGGTGCCAGTACTCTAAATCAGCAACAAGTATTTGGCACAAAGTCATAGTATATCCTATAATGCTGGTGGGTTTGTCTCTTTACTGTATATTTTAGAAAGGCTCACTGTACTTAAACAAAATGACTCAGGGTGCATCTGAGATTAGAGGGGGTGCAGTGGTAAAGTGCTATTTTTATAAGTGGGGAGTGGACCTGACACCCTCTAGTCTAGGGGGGTCCGGGGGCATGCTCCCCCGGGAACATTTTTTTTAAATATTGAAATTAGATTCATCAATCTGGTGGACTTTGAAAGCAAAATGAAGAGATATATGGATACCTCTCAACATCCATAATGAAACAACTGTAAACAGATTTACTTTTTCTTTATGGATATAAAAGAAAGTAAAGCTTGACTCCTACTGGCTGGTTAAATGACTCCTCGTCCCTGAGGCCACTACCAGTTTTTTGTGCCATTTTGCTGGATTTATTTGTCAATAGCGTTGCTGCACAAAGTGATAGCCCTCTAGTTTAAATCTACTACCCAAAAAGAAACATATGGAGATGGGTTACTATTTAAAAAAAATTGCAAATCTATTTGGGAACAGTGGGGCCGGGCCTCAAATCCTATAGGGGGTCCGGGGGCATGCTCCCCCGGTAAGATTTTTTTTAAAATGTTGGACTTAAATGCATCAATCTGGTGCATTTTGAGGGGGAAATAAAGAGACTACACCCATATGAAACAAAAATGTATACATTTAAATAATCATAAAATCGTAAGTACATGGCCATAACCAATAACATACAATATCCAATATGAAAAAACATTGAAACTTGTTTATTTATTTGTTTTTGGTTCATTTATAGTTGTGAGTGTGTCTGGGCTCCTGAATCGGCCTCTCCTGTCTCCCTCCTCTCCCCCCTGCTCCTCTTTGAGGCAACAGCAAAGACTAGTTTTAGCTCTCAACAAGTTTATCTTACCTTTTTTCACCTAGTTAACATTTTGTTTGTATTATTCATGCATATTTTACTAATCACTACCCCCTCAAATGGAAATATGTGTTTACATAAATGGTGACCGAACCGTTTGAGACCCACTGAGATAACTTAAACTAAGTTAACTATCTAAAGACTCAGAGAGTAATTTACCTCACCAGAGCTGTAGTTATCAGCCTCTCAGTCTGACAGCAAAGGACTCTCCCTCCACCTTGTTGTTGAAAAAGCTCCTTATATCCGTTAGCGCAGCTAGCTAGCACCAGATGCTAACAACAATACAAGTAACCGGTGCACGCGCTTTCTCGCTCGCTCGCGCCACACATACACAACACACACCCTCCCGAGCTTGAATGACACACAGAGACCAATCGAGGGGATTAGTATGATCTGTATGAAAGTGGCAATGTCGGCAGGCCACGTCATGTAGACAGCCAGTCACCCTCTGTGAGGCAGAGTCAGATCCACATTTGCACTGCGTTGCGTTTACAATATATACGTATATTGCCGGCGGCTGAGTACCGGCATTTTACTGAGTACCGGCACCTTGCCGGTACTCAGTAAGAAGTGCCGGTACCACATGGGTAAAAATCAGAAGTGCCGCTGTGCCGGTACTGCGTACCGGTGAGTACCGGCCCAATTCAAGCACTGGTTATGACGATGAAAATGTTAGGTCCCAGGCTCCACCAACAGTGCAACACAATAAAACAGAAACACAGAAGAAATAGTGCAAGTAAATACAAAAAATAAAATAGTCAAATAGTGAAATAAGAGTCTGATTGACCACGTTAGAGAACTTGTTAAATATCTGATGCTATCTGGAACTTTGTAAGGCACTTGACTGCATTATAAATAACAAAGCTAGCCATGCTAACACTTTTTTGAGGCCGTACATACAGCATTGCTTTAGCCAAATGCTAACGTCCTTACATGCACATAAAAAGCAGACAAATCACTTTCCATCTTTTTCTGATTTTTCCCAAATGCTTATTTTTCCATGTTCTAAAATAAGAGACAGATTGCTACCAAACTTCATGCTGGTTCAGTACAGATGACAGTGGCAGTAAAACAACAGTCTGCCTAGCATTTAGAGCAACTCCCCTGGGGGAAGTAACTGAAACCCTGAGGGCTTTCTGGTCAACATCTACAGGCACGGAGACGGGTTTCTTTGGGTTGGCAAAGACTTGCCAGAAGGAGCTGGGGTGGGTAATAATACTAGACTGGAATGGCTAATTTCGAGCTGATAGGGGCACGACGTGACCCAATAGGATTGGACTTGTTGTTGTTCCCAGCTGGAATGTGTCTTGGACCTTCAGGCTGACCGTTGTTAGATATTTCTAAGAAGGGCTAGCATTTTTCTGGTGAGCAGATGTGATGTGGAAAAATCTGAGCAGTGCCAGCAATAGTTCAACAGGTTTAGGGTTCAGTGACTTAAAAGGCAAGTCGATTGATCTCAAAATAAACTTATAATGTGCAATAAAAGTGAACAGTTCCCTTAGCTTGTTTAAACGTACAATTCAATATTTTCAGTTTGATCGACTTCTGTGGACAAACCCCTGCAGTGCAAAACCTTTTTTAGGCAACAAAACTACTCAATTAGGTTTCGGAAAATATTGCTGTCTGGGTTATTGGGTTAGTTAAGTAGCTATGTTACATAACCAACCCAAACAACAATATTTTCCTAGGGTTAGGTTAGGGTTAAGTAGGTATGTTACATAACTAAAGTATGTCACAAGTCAATGTCAACAGCTATTTCTTGGCCATCCATCCATACACCATAACAATGCAAGGTCTTTAGAGGCAGTCATGCATGTCCTTGCTCACAGTTACATGGTTTATACACAAATTCATTTTGTATATTTCCAACAGATGACTGTATACAGTATCAATGCAGAATCTATTGGCAACAGGACAACAGTTTGGTATGAAAAGCGTCCTGGTTTGGAGTCCAAGTTGTATTAACCTATTACGTTCCAGCAGGCTTTGCTAAAATAATACATATTAACAGTCTGTGCAGAGAGAAAAACAGGCGAATGCATTGACCAAAATTGAATGTTGTTTCCTATATTTAACTTTTTATTAGTTTGTAGACTGGATTTTAACAATGAAGTCCTGAAAGGTTTTCTCTGAACTCCAAGTTACTAATCACACTGAAAAACAATGACTTTGGAAAAGAAAGTCCAGATATCAAATGGATACAGCAAAACCCCCAAAAATATTATTTGTTCTTGTTTGTTCTGACTGATAGCTTGTGAGTTCTTAGATTGCTTATGAATTGTAATGCAATTCATGCCACACTTTACCCATTAACCTGCACAAGACAACTGGTACAGTTACATCACAGTACTGTTTATAAAACACTTGGACCAAACCAAATGAAATTGACCTGAAAGCATTTACTCAGAGGAAGTGTCTGGGTCCGCTCAAGACCCATGTCCATGCTTTCCACCTCAGTCTCATCCAGAGTTTGGACTGGCACAAGTCTCACCTGTCTCTCATCAGCCGCACAATCATGCAAGAACATTTGCCTGGTGTTGATGTATAGGACCCATGCACGTCGTGAACACATGAACAAATTCATTCTGGTCCCGATGGGTTTGGGGTAACAGCTCACTAGAAGTGTATTACAGTATTGCATGGACGGCTGCATTGAAGGGGAATCAAACTTTCATATTCGCTTCATTTGAGATGATTGCAAGTTGGACTGTAGACTGTCAATGGACTGGAAAGGGTCTCCCCTGGTACATTCTCAGCTGTTTCTGTCTGTCGATAACTAACATGCCCCGTCTGTTATTCACAATGGAACGAGACCATCTGCATTGACGGGCTTGTTCCACTGTGTGAGAGTCTGGAAGACTGTGAGGAGGCTGCGGTTTGGTACAGTTGGACTGAGTCAGCATGTGTGTGTGTGTGTGTGTGTGTGTGTGTGTGTGTGTGTGTGTGTGTGTGTGTGTGTGTGTGTGTGTGTGTGTGTGTGTGTGTTTTTGTGTGTGTGTGTGTGTGTGTGTGTGTGTGTGTGTGTGTGTGTGTGTGTGTGTGTGTGTGTGTGTCTGTACAGTGTTCTGGCAAACATGTGGACCTGGACTTTCTGCTCCTGATCGCACAAGGGACCCATGACTCACCATTTTTGAACCCCTTGTATCCAAAAATATCAATAACTCAAGTCTTGGAGTTACCATATTTCCCACAATTTGCCAGTACAGATGATAGGACAGCGGGGGTTCGAGGAAGAGAGAGAGAACAGGCTTGAAAATAATCTTGTAGGAAAAGATGGAAAGCGAAACCTTGGGTTCTGATTAGCTGATTGAAGAAGAAGTTAATGGGATATCCATGAAAGAAAACTGCAACTTTACTACGACCACACTCTAGCCCATAATATGTTAACACGTAACAAATGTCGCTTTTTTCTTTTCCTTCAAACCCCCTATCCTGTTTCCTCTCGCTCCACCTCTCCGCTAATTCTTTCAACATGTGCAGTGTTACCATTTAGATGTCAGCAAGTCTCAACATGCCACCATGAGAAATGCCTGTACGTTTGATTACATATGTAAATACAATTATATTCCTTTTCTTTACCGTTTAACCTTTCTAATATTTCCCTCACAATATAACACTCTGTCCAGCTTTTTATTTTCACCATTTGATCAATAATTTACTATTAGACTTAAACAAACGTTAGAATGTTTTCTGTCCCATTTTCTGTAATTGTTATTACGTACAATATGGTCGTTTGTAGATTCAAAATGAACTGTAAATTGGTGAAAGGTGTAAAAACATTTTGCATTGTTAACCCATAGCTACTTTGCCATTATCATTGCTTGCTAACTATAGTAGCTCGGACGTGAGTAAACGTGTACAAATATTACTATCTCTAAGAAATGACGTGGGCAGAACTTTTATTTGGTTTTCATCTGTAGTTTTAGGGGAAGGTTTGGTCAAAAGAGGAAGTACGGAAACTATGGACATTTATCAAAAATCGATACAGAGTTCGTCAGGTCAAACTTCCTGACTTACCGCTGTATTACCTTTACTTTTTTGGGCAAATCACTACAGAGCCTCAAGACGAATATTATCTATCATTCAACCAAGTTAAAGATTTATTCATTTCCGACACCTCCCGTTGTTATTGTGTCGTTTGTCAGTCTTGCATTGCCTGCCATCAGAAGTACTTGGGTGACAAAAATGACCAACGGTGAACGTCACTTTGGTTCATGTCTTACTGGGTTAAGTGAAAGTTTTTCCATAGATTTGGAACACAGGACGAATAAAAAGAAACACTTTAATAACACAATTTGTATGTTTACGTTAGCTCCAGTGTAATTAGTCAAACAGAGTTAGCCAGAGCCAGGAAAAAATCCTACGCAACCCAAAACAAGTCAAACCTCACCTTTCCCTCTGTTTTTCTCTCTGCACACAGCTGTGACGGGCCTCCCGTGTCCCGTCACGCCAATCTTCCGACAACAGTCTTCCGAGGTTGACCCGATTACCTCGTCTCCTCTCCCATAATGCGTCTCCTCATCACCCTCCTCCTCCTGCTGCTCCTCCGGTCAGCTGAGCCCCGGAGAGGCCCTCGCTCAGGGGCTATGGAGAGGGGCGCGAGGGGCCGGGTGCGGGGCAGAGACAGGGCAGGAGTGATGAGACGTCAAACTCAGGAGTGTAAGGAATACATTGAGGCCGGAGAGAAGTACCTGGACTGCCAGGACAAGCAGCTGACGGCCGTGATGCAACACTGGCCTAAAGATATTCACCACCTGCTGCTGGCAAGAAATAAGATTCAGGTATGTAGCTACTAGTGCGCTTTCTACTTCCTCATGCACGTTTAAAGAGGCATGACATGTGTGAATTGACTGTAGCAGGGGGTCTAATGAGACACAACTTACAAGAATTAGCAGGTTCTGAGAAAGTCTAGTACAGTTTTATATAACCAGTTTGTAAATAAGCCGACCCTAGCTGGTTGCTAGCATGAGCATCTGCACACCATTTATTTGGAGCCGAGATCAAAGACACATTTTCCTGCTGGGTGTGTGTGTGTGTGTGTGTGTGTGTGTGTGTGTGTGTGTGTGTGTGTGTGTGTGTGTGTGTGTGTGTGTGTGTGTGTGTGTGTGTGTGTGTGTGTGTGTGTGAGTGTGAGTGTGTGTGTGTGTATAGGTTTGTTTATGACTAAGTGCGCACACAGGATATGTGTCACAGGTGTTGAGAGGAACAAAACAAACCGCTTTGCCTGAGAGGTAATAAATAGAGAGTAGACCAATGACTGACAAAAATCCCTCAATTACGAGTATAATTACAGTTAATGGTCGATTTCAAAGAGCTGGTTGTTGAATGAAAGAGTAGTGAAGGAACAAAAACAATGGATTTTATTGTATTTCGAGCTAGGTCTTTATAACTTTTTTGTTGGATTTTTCCAAGAATTATAAAACATTATTGCAAAACAACAATCTGATTGTTAAAGCCAACTCATTGTAATTAGGTGCATTGTATTTATGCGTTTACAATAGGCCTAGCTAGGGTGCCCTACAGTTTCAATTGCGGAATAAACTCATCCCATTATGTGATATTACCTCATCGGGTCTTTGCCTATAAAAAGTTAGCGAACAACGATGTCTTGGACAATGTTTGACAACTAACTTTTGGTTGAGGCTCACCGTTCTCATGATTCCCATTTGAAAATTAGCAGACAGCTGCCCAGTGCAGACACATTTCCATTGAAAATTGAGCAGCAAAGGAGCCGAATATCATATATATATATAATTCTCATTTCTCTTTGCAGCACTGAAAAGGTTTTGGTTTATTAGAAGCTAATGCACTAGCTGGAGTCCAGGTTTTGGGTAATTCGAAGCTAATACACTAGCAACAGCCAAGATTTTGGGTCATTAGAATCTAATGTCGTTGCAGGATCCTTGCTATTTGTTTGTATCATCATAGTTGATTGCACCTATTGTAAATCACAATCATTCTCGTTTCCTCTTAGGTTTTGCGGGACAACATGTTCTCCCAGTTCTCCCAGCTGAAAAGCCTGGACCTGCAGCAGAACCACATCTCGATGGTGGAGGACGGAGCGTTCTCCGGCCTCTCAGAGCTCACCACCCTGCTCCTCCAGCACAACCGTCTGAAGACCGCCACTGAGGAGGTCCTGCTGCCTCTGCCCCGCCTCACCTACCTCCGTCTCTACGACAACCCCTGGATCTGCAACTGCCAATTGGACAGCCTGGTCAGGAACATTCAGGTGCCTAGCAACCGCAACCTGGGCAACTACGGCAAGTGCGCGCAGCCCCTGTCGCTGTTGGGCAAGAAGCTGAAGGGGCTGAAGGTAGAGACGTTGTGCTCCGGAGACAACCAGGTGGACAGGAACCAGGGCGGCGGACAGGGGGCGGGACTAAGGCCTAAGCCAACCAAAAAGACAGAGGCCACGTCCATGTGCCACACCTACATGTTCCCCAAACCTCTGCTGGACTGCGGCAACAAAGGTGAGACTGTCACTGTATCACACATTCACATAACTGTATTAGGTTAGTTGAAAGCAATCATATTAAGGGTCACCTATTATGCAAAATCCACTTTTTCCTGTCTTTTATACATCAACATGTGTCCCCTCTGTGTAAAGAGATTCTGAAAGTTTCAGGAAAAAAGATTCTCTCCCTTTTTGTCCTGATCCATTTATATAAAAACCTGTCTGAAAATGATCAGATTTTGGCCACTTTATGATGTCATAACGATGTTTTGGCTTGTATAACCATTAGCCAATCACCAACCAAGGTAACCCCCCCCCCAACCTTATCACCCGAATCTCCTCCTAGAGCACCATTGTGTTCTTTTTAACCAAATATCTCTCAGAGGGGCGTGGGGAGGGGCTCCTTATGTTCACCTGAAGTAACAGACAGAGAATCAGAACTTTTGAAACAGGGCTGAAACAGAGGGGATTATGGGTAATGCTGCAACGATCTGTTTGGTCTTTGGAGCCAAACACTTCAGAGACATGTTCTGTATATATCTGAGACCTATAATATATTAATTAAAAACTGTATAATAGGGGACCTTTAAAGCAACTTAAATATGAGGTGAGGCATAAACTCACACAAAGACCCATTTATATTTTTCCCGCATTTTTCATTTGCAGCCAAACCCATGTGAAATCAACCAGTGTCACTTTGTGGTGAACTGTAGCTTGTCTTTTTTGATGGTTACCATGTCTGACAGGTTTCCTGGCGAACATTTCAATAACAACTAGACTGCCCTGGCAGAGGAATACCTTGTATAAAAGGTACATTTGTTAGGTTTGCTCAGCACTCTGTAGTGGAGAGTCTTGCTTGCTTTTCAAGTGAAATTGGGAACGAGAATTAGATTCTGTCCGATGTTTTGGTTACAGCAACAGTGAGCGAGATGTGTGTGTTTTGCCACGTGGTGTGTGAGAGGGAAGGTCTCATAGTCTTAGCCTGTCCTTTCAAATTAAAAGCTATCATCTCCTTGCAGAAAACATAATTTTCTTTCTTCATAATTTCTTGTTTGACACTAGGCTACCTTCTGTTTTGCATTGTTTGGCGGTTTGATAAATAGCATTTTGAAGCATTTGAGTTAATGTTTAGACAGTCAGGTATGGGGTTCAGTACCCCTCAAATTTCCTTCTCTTAAGGCCCGGACACACCAAGCCGATTTTGTCCGTCGATGGGCGTCAGGCCGACGATGAGCGTCGACACGCCCTACTCAGATTGGTGTGTCCCGCACCGTTGTGTCGTTTCAACCGTGCCGACGCCTTTTCGGCAGAAAACCCGCCGATTCAACATGTCGAATCGGCGGGCAGTCGGCCAGAGGCTGTCGTCAAAAGAAATCACTCTGATTGGCTGTTCAGCTAGCGAATCAGTGCATGAGAAGCGAAACGGAAGTGAGGGACCCAAACAAACTATTAAGAAGGCAAATCTGAGATTTAATTTAACTCCAGCTCTCGACACAGATTGGGGAAAGCCCCGTGAGCTTCTCGCTGTAGAGTGAAAATAGAACGCACACACTATTTGTTGTTTGTTTATATCACGCAGTCTGTTCTTCTTCTCTCGGTTATCACGCAGTCTGTCTTCCGGTTGTTGCCTCTTTTGAATGACGAATACACACTACCGCCACCTGCTGGTAAGGAGAGTTATTGCCACTCACGCATGCGCAGTTCGTACCTGCAACAGTCGGGGGGCCGTCTGTGTCAGTTCTTTGGTGTGTCCGGGCCTTTAGGGTTAGGGTTAGGGTTTTCTTTGTTCAATAGGGCAGTTATTTATGGTGGCCAACAGCCCAAATGGACCAAAACACATGCAAATAAAGAAACATCTTCACCAACTTCCCTAAAAGTGCTGCAAATAAAAAAACACAGCGATTGTAAAGTTGGCCGACAACCATTATCACTGGAAACGTACCTAAAATGTAAGTTTTATTGGTTTATTTTAACAATGTTATGCGAGTGTTTTTGGCTGTTGTAGTGAGTTGTAGTGAATAACTGTTGACCACCAGTTATTACCACCAGCAACTTAATTTGTTTGTTTTTTCAGTTTAACAAGGAGTCACTATGACTAGAATGCTTCAGAAAAGATGGGAATAGTCAGTCAGGGGAAGGAGGGAGCAGCTCTTCCAGTTTTCACATCTGGTTCCCGTTGTGTAAAAATGCCCCTATGTGACTTCTAGCATAAAAGCTGTAACTCCTTCAGAGCTCCATACAACTTTGTGTCAGTGTTGTTTTCAAAGACAGGCTGGAGGGATGAATGATAGTTTCTGATTTTTTTGCAGACGGGTCATTTTTTGGGTACTTCAATGTGGGGTCTTTCATTCTTGGTTGCTCTCTCATCTCCTCCCTTTCATCTCTTCTTCTTTCGTTGACACCCAAATAGCATCCTGCGTCAACACTGAGCTGAATGATTGCCTCTGTCCATGTTTTAGAGTAAGTGGGCTACCCAGATTAAATGAGCAATTGAATGAACGTATAAATGGAGAGCTTATGCCTTTCATTGAAAGAAATCCGTCACAGAGCCAAAACCACACAATGCAGCATCTGTGTTGTGCAAATGCTCGAGGAAGCTTTTAACATATTTTCCTAATTTATTTTTCTCTACAGTAATGCTTTTGAATCGATTCTTTATCTGAACCATTATAGGGTTTCTCTGTTTTTCACACAGGCTGATGAACTCATCCATATCTTTCCCTGAGTTTCTTTTGCACGATAGTAACTCTCCACATCCTGCCTCCTAAACCATGAAAGTGATATGTGATGTGTGGGTTTTCCTCAACATACTGCAGCTGCTGTTACACATGAAATTATATAAGTGTTGTTTTGTGCTTTTGAACATTGTAAGACGATGCCCGTTGAGTATTTCCATTTTGCTGTTTTCACTGCGCTGCCTTCAAGCTCCAATGTTTTCATTAGCTCACTTCATTAGCTGTCAGAGTGAAATAATCACACGTATATTATATCATTGTCCTCCACTTATAGTCGGTTTCCAAAGAAATGCTAGCAGTTTGCTAATCTTTGGCACAGTATAGCCTATTAAAATCGCTTATAATAACATCTAAATGGATATTAAATTGCCTTCTCTTAGTTAACTTTCATTATTCAATATTTCTTATGACCATCCACCTCTCTCAGACTATATGAAGCGTGACCCTGCTGCCTCCAAGTTCCCATTAACTTGAAAGCATAAATCGTAAATCATTTGCAAATGTGATTCTTTATTATGCTTATGATCTAAAATGTTGACATAGCTTGCATCCCACTTCTTCTGCTTTGCATTAGTTGTCACTTTGGTATAATTCTACGTCCATTTCTACTGCCCACAAGCTCATTCATGAGCCTGGCTGATCATGTGAGCGTGTACAGCATAAACAAACTAAAGGTCAAAAACTCCATAGTGTACCTATCATTTGTGTTTAATTGGTGGTCATTTCATTAAATACAGCTTCATCATCAGCATGATTGCTAATTATTACGGTGGCACAATATCAACTAAAATAACTAAGCTCGTAAAACCAGGGTACAAGAAACAGACACTACATTTGCTGATAACATTGGCCTGTTTGGTCCAGCCTGCACAGTTTTTAATTTGACAGCAAAACTGACATTTTTAAAAGTTAATAAACTGCAGTCAGATTATGAATCCACCAAGGAACTTGACAAAATCTGAATGTCAATGGTCAAAACCACAAAGACATGGTATGGTCAATGACGATGAGTGGAACAAACATGGTTCTCTTTCAGATGGGATTGAAAAACAAACGGGGGTGGGGGGGCGTATGAAAAACCAGAGTGGAAACATATTCTTATCCGTCCCTCTCCATACCCTATTCTCCCTTGACTCCATGTCGCCCTCACTCTGGTTTGAAAGCTTTCATTAGAGGTGAACCACAGCAGATTTCAAGCTCCAACTCTTTTTCACTGGAATTTAATGCTACATAAAGTGGCTGGAGTTAATATGGGAGTATTTAAAGGCTGTGTTACTCAAAGATGGGACATGGACTTTAGTGCTGTGGCAAAATGTGCCTTCAAATTACTTGTTAAAATCTCTGTTATACAAACACTGATGACGTTTACTATTCTCATTAAGACACTCGTTTGCAACCGCTTTGTTTTTAACCCACATAGAAGCTTCAGACGTTCAGGATTGGGGTATTTACGTTAGATTTTATGACCGAAATACTTAATCTTTTCCCGGTTTTAGGACTTATTCTTGCACCACTTCTATATTGACTACCATATGCCATTACAGGCAACATAGAAAAATAGAATTGGGAGGGATGAAACCCTCTATAATGGTCACCCATGCAGAGCACAGAGCACACACAGTGAAATTTGGCCTCTGCATTTAACCCATCCTAGTACCAGGAGTCTAGTACTAGGGTGGGCAGCTATTGTACAGCGCTAGACTTGCCAACCATATTCCACTAACTGGACTAGGCTAAAACACAAGTCACATTAATGTAAAAAAGTAACACTAGCTGTATAAATTCATGTTAGTGTGTGAAAATATGAAAAAAGCCTCTCTGCTCAGGAGGTCAACAAATCATTGGTTTCCGATGTAACATAAATCCTCCATCTAAACTCCAGTTTGCAGCACTGCAGCAGTAAAGTGACTCATGTATATGGTGAGTTGGCTGCTTCCCAGTCACACAAAACAACACCCTTGATATTACTGTAAGTCCCTGGCCCCAGCGGGCAGTTAGTTAGCAGAAAAAAATAATAATCTTCCATCATTTCAGTCAGTGGGTGGCAAAGGTAGAGAGCGTGAAATGAGAAAGAGGACAGTGACTCTCACAAGAAAACGTGGATGAGAAGGGTAACACATTAAATATGAACGTATTAATTGCAGCACATCTGGTGGCTTAAATTGTTAAGAAAACACAAAGTATTTTTAAACCTTAAAGGCGGGGTCGGTAAGTTTGGAGAAACCAGCTCGAGTGCGCTAGAATTTCAAAATACACAACCGGAGTAAATCTGCCACTTCCTTTCAGAGCCCCTCCTCCAACACACACGAACGCGCACATGACCAATGAGGGCACGAGATAAGTTTGTGCACAGATGGAAGGCTGACAGGCAGGTAGGCTATCCAGTTACTTTAGCGGGGCCGGCTCAGATGATTGGTCGTGCTGTTTACAGTACCACGGCTTCCACAGATGACATTTTTTAATGGATCTTTTGTCAAAACACTTCAGATATTCATTGCTATCGGGATGTTAAGAGCATTCCATGGAATATAACAAAAAGGGTATCTCGAGCCGGTTTCTCAAACTTACCTACCCCACCCCGCTGTGTGTCTAAAACTAAATGTCACGGCACTATAAAGTGATCATGTGAGCACAGTCAAAAAATGCTTCCCTTTCCACTGTCAAAACAGAATGAAACATATTGCACCACCTGCTCCAGGAAAGGAAATATATCTTATACAGCTGAGCGTCACACCTTTTGCTTAACTTTTATTTCATTTTATAGAAAATATGATGAAAAGAAACACAGACTTTGGTATGCAATTAAAAAGCATTGTTCACCCTTTCAAAAAAAGCATAAATAGATATACTGTATGTCTAGAATAATGTTTCGCACGTTTTGCTTTACATTTACTGCAACGCTTAAACCTTATGTTCTACTAATGCGCAGCTTACATTTAGTTAGGCCTATTGGGACTGCACATAGTCCAAACTACATTTAAAGCAGAGGTGTTGTTAGACGAAACACACAGATTTTCTCAGGTACTAAAAAAGCACTTCTTTGTTGGACAGAATATTTGAGGACAGATGTTCCAATAATGCTTCTGCCAGATTCACTGAAAAAAATATCCAGTTTTGATTGAATGACTTGAATAAATGTGTTTTCCTGACATGTTCTCTCTCCTTCTCTCTGTGTGTTTTATCATTCAACGGTCTGAGCTGCGTGGGCCCTGATGTTAAAGCAGGAAAGAGCCTAACACTTTATCCGAAGGATTTGCCCCGTTAAATATCACAAGATACCCAAAAGACCCCTAAAAAACCGTCCTGAACACACGTTTAAGCTACAGTACAGGAAGCAATGGATAAAAACACAGATTTAAGTCTTATCCCGTGGCTTAGATTTAAGAAACATTAGTCACAAACCAGACTTTTTGTCACTACTACTGCCACAGATACTCGTGTCATCACTGAAAACACAGCGTAGGAGATTATCCTGATCAGTGTAAAACACAGAAGACCACAGATGTGTTTCTCTTGGACAGAGAGAATCTGTCTTTGGTTGATTTCTCACATGGGAGCCTGGGAATTTCAGTCTTATGAAAGAGAGCCAGCATTTTTCCGACTTTTTTTCTAATCTTGGACAAGGCTGCGGACACATGTAGACCGGCATGTACACATTGGAAGGGTGGGAATCCCTTTAGACCTCTCATAATGGAAGACTTTTGAAAAAAGTGTCTCGAGAGTCCCAATGTCTCTATCTGCTGCACAGTGATCAGCCATCACCGTCAAGTAATCAATCACATTGTAATTATATAACACGATATCACAGATTACACATTTGTGACTTGATATACAGACAATAACTCTCTCCATATTAAACACAAAAGAAGCCATCAACACCAACAGAAAACCAGAACTCAAATACATACAAGACCAATCAAAAGGCAAGACACAACAAACAATCAGACAGGAGGGAAATGAAACATGAGACAGGGGGTGAACACCTTTCAAAGTAACACAGGAAAACAGACTGACTGTGACAATTCAAAATAAAATAAAAAATAAACAGACCGTGACAGCTTTACAGTGTGTACAGAATACAACACCCTCTGGCCTCAAGACTCCAGCGGCGTAAAAGGAAAAACTCCCAAGAAACCCCACAAATAACAGGGAAGAAATGTTAGAAACCCCTTGGAGAGTAAGAGGATGGATCCCTCTCCAAAGACATACAGATATGCAATAGGTGTCCAGCAGGGCCGGCCCTGAACAATTTGCCGCCCCAGGCAAGATTTTAGCTGGCGCCCCCCCCCCAAATGCAGACACTCACTATGATTCGCGTATGCATGCACGGTTGTGGCACCACCAAAACAGAAAGATATGGACACAAGATGTGTTTAAATGTATTTAGTATCCTATTTAAGTGAGGGGTGGACCTCACCTCCTCTAGGGGGGTCCGGGAGCATGCTCCCCCGGGAAGATTTTTTTTTAAATATTGAAGTTAAAAGCATCAATCTGGTGCACTTTGAGAGCAACGTGGGGAGATCTATGGATACATCTCTCAACAACCATTTGAAACAGAACTGGAAGCAAATGTTCTTTTTCTTTATGGATATTTTACAAATCACTCCCCTTTTAAACTGTATTCTTGTTTATTAATAACAACTTTTTTTTTTACTGTCATATAGTATTTTATACTATAAGAGAATAGATGAAAATCTATTCTCTTATTTTTGTATAACTATAATGATCATATAAAGGTGTACCTTTACCTCACTGAGCTGAGGTTATCAGAGCCGCTCAGTCTTTCAGGAGAGAGCTCTCTAAAGCTCTCCCCCCGCGGCCGCTTACACAGTAAATTACAATGTTAATAAAAGCTGTATACGCTTTTTGGGAGTTTAAACATTTAAAACCTATAATTGCACACTAAAATCATTATTTCAAAAAAGAACTATTTCACATAAACCTCTGGTTTTTACTGGGGCTGGGGCATTTCAACTTGATTTGGGGGGGGGGGTACGCGATAGTTTATGGGCGCTGTACGCAATATAGGCGTAGTTCTGTTAGTATAAGATAATAAGATGTACTTTGTTGATCCAAAATCGGGAAATTGTGTTGTTATGAAATAAAATTAAAATAATAATAATTAATTTCTAACTTTTTTTTAAAACATTTTTTATTTTTGGCGCCCCCCATTGATTGATGCGCCCTTAGCATTCGCCTATACTGTCTATGCCAAGGGCTGGCCCTGGTGTCCAGTGTGAAGATTTAAAAAGATAATAAACTTACAATTGGGTATATATATATATATAAAAGATAAAGAGTCCAAGTGGATGTCAACAATCTATCTAAGTGCCACCAAAAAACAACAACTCATGATCCAGACATACATGTAGAACCACTAATAACCTTGCTGCATTCTGGGAACGTAATTCCCCTTAGTGGGGCAGTTGGGTACTATGAGCTCTTTAAGATAGGATGGTGCCTCACCATTAAGGGCTTTTGTAGGCACTACATGACTACAAGAATAAGTACATTTCCTGAGTGCATTGGCTACATCTCTGTTCACGCTGTGTGTCCTCTGAGTGTAATTATATTATCTTCCAGTCAGTGTTGATTAATGGCACCATGCCCCCTCCTTTGTAACTAACTACATCTGCGGCAGTAAACTGCGTAAAGACGGTGACATCTGCTCTATAAAAGTACCACGAGAATTCTTAGTGGTACAGTCTGTGTAAAAAACCACATGCAGGAAACTCGTTCTAACCCTTGTAGCCATGGATGCTCAATCGCTTACATACGTATCACATAGTCTTCTTCTCTTAATTTAGAAGACAAATCAGTGATTTTCCATCAAAATAAACATCTCAGCGCATGCCACCCACGTGTGTTTCCTCTCATCTGCAACCCCTACGAATCGCTTAAAAAACAATCACCATATGTTTATTTTCATCCTCAGTTTTAAACAGAAGTGTGCCATGGCACGGCAGATGTGAGCTCCGATTCAAACAAATTGACACTGCAGGTGAAACGAGTTTAAAGACTGTGGGAGGCAATTTAAAATCCATAAAAATTGCTCTTTTTCTCTTATTGTTTCTTACTTGAAAAGGTTTATCACTACTGCCAAAAGTAGAAATGTGGAATGATGGGTCGTAGCTTGAATCTGGATCGACTTGTCCCCATATGATGTAGATTCAAGCTCTGTTATTATCTTTGAGACAATTGTGTTGACAGTCATAAACCTTTATTCTAGCCATCTCAACAGGATGATTGAATAGCATTCGGGAAATGTGTTCTAGTCTGGGACTCCAGAGAGGATCTGTTATCGACACGGGAACATGTAGAAATTGCTGTTACATACATTAGGGTGAGATGTTGGGAAATGTGTGTGAGGCTGAAAACACTGGAAGATATAAGCAACACACACTCGCCCTGGCACAGGAGAGAAATACTGTCACACTACTCCATCTTGAAAAAGTTAAATGTTGCACACAACCCACACAACATCTTGAAAATGTGTAAAGATGCAAACTAATAGGATTTTAAGCTTCTGGAGTTTTGCACTTTAGTGGTGCACATCTGCCTCGATCCTGTGAAGCAGCAGGACTTCAAAATCTTTGCAAAAACACGGCGATAAAGTTGATTTTCCAGTTCACGAGAACTTATCTAAGTCTGGCTTTTTGTTCTTCTTTGCAGATTTGAATAACATCCCATCTGACCTGCCGTCCGACCTGGTGAAGATGGATCTGTCCCGGAACACCATCAAACATCTCAGGCCCAAACAGTTCCTGCTGTCCAAAGACCTCAAGCTGCTCAACCTGAGCAGCAACAGCCTGCAACATATCGACACAGGTAACACACACACACACACACACACACACACACACACACACACACACACACACACACACACACACACACACACACACACACACACACACACACACACACACACACACACACACACACACACACACACACACACACACACCATGTATGCATCACTTCAGGGGACATTACATTGACTTGCATGCATATCCTAGAGACTTATCCTAACCTTAACCATAACCAACACATGCCTAACCCTAACCCTAACCCTTACCCTTACCCTAAACTTAAACAAGTCTTTACCCTAAAATTAATGATTCCCCTCATGGGGACCTCCATTTTGTCCCCTTAAGGGAGGCGAGTCCCCACATGTGACTGTGTAAACAGATTTAGGTCCCCACAAGTATAGTAATGCTAGGACACACACACACACACACACACACACACACACACACACACACACACACACACACACCTGAGCACACACCTGAGCACACACAGCTGGGACCTTACATGCATTATGCCAAGGTCATACCGTAATAAACCGTATTTAATTTCACACCCATGTTTACCTTTATTGCTAGCTGGCAACTTAAGTGGCTGTAGTTTTAATGACATGTGCTAAGGAGGAAGCGTATGTGACGTAAAAGAAAGTGTAGAAAGGAGGTTAGGATGGATGAACAAACTGTGTGAACCATTGACTTATGTTCACTTTTCACAAGTAAAAAAAAATTACATGACATACCTAAAGAGGACATTCTGCTAATTTCAGGCTCATAATGTATTTTGTGCCTCTACTGTGAAATGTGTCCATGCTTTAATGTTTAAAAATGTTTTCATACTGCCTGTGCTGCATCACCTCTTTTCACCATACAACTCACTTTTTGGTTTAAATACTCCCAAACGTTCTCCTCTGCCAAGTACATAATGTTTCCGGTTCTGTTGATTAGGTTTTAGTTTGTTTGTCAGCGTGATTAAGAATAACTACCAACTCAAATGTACTCTTTATATCATGGGCCAAGAAAGAATCCATTCAATCTTTGAGCTGATCCAATTCAGGAGTGCCCTTCTAGTTAAAATGCTACTGGTGATAGAGAGTAACAAACAGACTTTCTAGACAAAGAGACTGGGAACAGCTGGGTCAATCCAATATCTCAAGACTATATAAAGAACAAGGCAAGGTGTTGGAGAATTTCATTAGAGGAACATAATTGTTTAAGAGATCTGTCATACTGAAGCAGAATATCTGATTAGTAATTCTGCCTCAGCTCTACCCCAATTAAAAAGTGCAGACTCATTACTCTCCGCAGGCTAATGATGTCTGGCTCATATCTTCCTGCCCAGGGACATCCTTTTTTAAATCCTTGTAATTTCCTTCATTACCCTGCAACACATGTAAACAATCTGCTGCAGCTCACCCCCGTGTGTCCAAGACTATTTGGAAAGTGAATGAGAAACTCTGTGTAATGCTGAGAGCTTGTGATGACATGTGGCCTTAATCATGGTTGCTCCTTTCGCTATGTGAGTGAAATAAAACGTGCTTCGAATCGTTTTCAAGAGGTTGTTTATCTTTCACTCATGCTTCCTTTTCGCTTCTCTCATTGTCTGGCAGAGTGGGGTGTTTGTAATAGATGCACAATTATTTGCATTTGTCTTTCATTGTTGGTTTTGGCCGATATTTGTGGCAGATTGCTGCGGTTTTTCCTTCAAATACTAACCCCGAAATAGACAAAACATTCATTTAGACTGTCACAAGAGAATACAGTATATTTGAAGCTCATTTGAAGGCCTTTTCCTTATAGGATATTTTAGAAATTGTCAATCTTGAACCAAAAACTACGGTGGCCGTGCACACACACACACACACACACACACACACACACACACACACACACACACACACACACACACACACACACACACACACGACAGGAGCAAAACACGTATATTAGGAGTAACGCTGCAAGAAGCCTAAAACACAACAGAAAAGGGGACACTGAAATGCGAAAAAAGCTGGGACTGGATCGCTTGTTGACGTTATGGGATTATAAAGATAAGAAACTGTCACTGTTGGCAGAGTAAGTCTGTTTCATAATTGTATCAGTATATTTGAAATGACTAGGTTAGCTACGTTAGCTAGCTTACAGCAGATCTGCAATAATATCAGAAGGACTCATGTGATCAAATTGTTAAAATTAGCCGGTAAAACGTATATTTTAGGCATAAGCGGAGTTTGACATTTGCACTTGGGGGGGCAAACTTTTTTACTGACGTCAGTACACAGTCCCAACTATTGCGTGGGGTGCTACGGATACAGTAGCAATAAAGCCAGCGTTCACCGCACTGAGTATGACTTTTCCACATACGAACACAACTCGTCCCGTCATGCACGCCTCATGCCCGCCGTACACACACACTCATATGGAAGGGGCGGTCTCTCCCCCCAACAACAGTGCATTACATAACTGTAAAACGTATCATAACTGTGCACATCTTATACTTATTTGATAACTACTATATCCCTTGGTTACTTGAACACGCTACAATATTATTAACCAGTGTCCTACTTAGTGCAGAAGTAGACGCCTTAAACGTCACAGAAATTGGACATTTTAAAAATCGCTGCATACTCATTAGGCCTACTGCTAATTATTGTAATACAATAGCTGAATCCCTTGTATGCAAAAAAAAAGCAAGGGAACTTGCCCTTAACCTCATACTTCACACACACACGTCACAACATTCGACTGCTCAAAAATGAAATTATTTCAAACAAAACATGATATTATTCAGATTTTGTATTGTAACAATCATTATATCCCATCTATTAAAATATTGATATAAAGAAATATTTGTATTGGAACAGTTTTAGACGTAGTAATGCTGTAACATATTTCAGCCACTAGGGGGGGGGGGCAATGCCCCCCCTGCCCCCCCGCAAAATCCGCCTAAGATTTTAGGTACGTTTTCCAGTGAGAGTGACAGCTGGTCAGTGTTAGAATCCCAGAACGTCAACAAGCGCTCGATCTGGTCCCAGCTGTGGTTTCACTTTTAATTGTCCCCGTTTCCATTGTGTCTGCAGCGTTTGATTTATGCAGCTATGTCGCTAAATGCTGCGCATGTCTCGTCAAGTTGGTGAAGTTGAATTTGCATGTGTTTTGGCCACTTTTTATATTTGCATTGGTTTCGAAAGTTCAGCGCTGTTTTGGGTCTTTGTAGTGCGTTTGCACGGGTCAGCCACCACACCAAACTCTCCGATATCCCCCGTAGAAGATTATTCACACCATACTCTCTTTTGTGTTACTGTAAATGAAGCAACAATGACTCAGCAGACAGATATGTAAAAGTGGGGCTTGTGCAACCATGATATCTGTCGTTATGGTGACCACAGGCTTTGAAATTGTGTTTGTATGTTATTGAGACTTATTGCCAACTTCAGCCGAGAGCCGGGCAAGCCTGGGGGGGGTTAATCCATAATTGATCACCTCTGCTGAAGTTGGATGTGTTTTTGTTCCATACTGCCTACTCATTTGTCAGTTCTAAGAATGTCAACGCATGTGCATTACAAAGCTGGAAAAATTGATGACAGGCTTTAGAGCTTTTGGGTGAATGGGTGTTGGTCATGGATCACTGGTGATTAAAACAGTTGGAGATGATTTATGTAGAGGGGGTTTCCGTGATAAAGAGTCTCAAAGGTTGGTGAGATAAGGACTCACTGAAACGAAGAACAGATGTAGTTGGTTTAGCAATCATGTTGAGAAGTAAGGGATTAAATGTAACAGGATTATGTCATCAGCATACACAAAAACTGTGTACTGTATATACATGTAATCATATTGCTGTTACATTTCAAAAGATTGGGGATAACTGCAGGGTTAGAATGTTACTCAAAGAAACACAGGATACATTTTTTTGTCTCTCCTCTCATGATGAACATGTGAGACTTACTTTAGGACATTTCACTGCCTGAAAATATCTTAAGTAGACCACACTGCGTTTCTTGTAAGCAAAAAAACCTAATTTAAAGTCAGGAGAGTCAGTTTCATCATGAGTTCAAAGATACGAGGAGCCTCTGCTCTTCCTTCCTCCATTAGAGGACCCTCCATATCTGTCATCTTTATGGTTGAATGATGAAGCTGCAGTTACTGTAACTTATCTGTTACCATGATGGGAAATGGATTTAATAAACTCCCCAGTGTCCATTTTCCGTCTTCTTTCATGTCTCTGACTCAGTGATGTCTTCATCATCACTATATTTTTCAACATTTATATGCTCCACACACTCTTCCTCCTCCTCCTCCTGTTTTCTTCCCCTCCTCTCTTCCGCTCTGTTGAGATCAAAGCTAGGCTCAAGGCTAGTGGACAGCGTGAAACCGTTTCCACTGTCCCATTACACGCACTCATTTAATGTCTGGAACCTTTTAGGGATGTGAACAGTCACCTTTTTATTTATTTATTTATTTATTTATTTGGGGTCACATTATAGTACAAGTACAGTTTTTCAAATCATATATTTTTAGAGACCCGAAAGTGACAAATGAAATAGCAAACAAAATTAGTCAAAGTAAAATAAAAACAAAAAAGTACACGGGGGTTGTTTGAAATAGCAAATGTCTACACATGTGCATATGCATACATATCAACATACATTCAATACACATACACACATACATGTGACCACACATCTATACATATACATTCAATCGGATGGTCGTCTTTGGGATATGTAAATTCTCTACTTTTTCCATATTTCTTCAAATGTGTTTTCCTGAAGCCTCATTGAGAATGTGATTCTTTCCTTAACAGTCAACCTTTTTAACTGGAGTTGAATAGATGCACCTGTGGAGATTTGTAAGACAAATTAGAAATAAGGATCATTTATCAATACGGTGACCATTCAAATCAAAGGGTGTTGAGTGTCCTTGTTAAATCCTTGAGATGGCAGCCTTTGCAGACCATGTACATCCACGAAAGCCTATATAACACACTACAGGAAAGGGAAAACCGCCAAAAGCATAATACGTCCTTGTAAACGTTTAAAACAACTACCTAACAAGTCATTGTTGACTTGGTTTGACGCAGGAAACAAATGGGGTGAAAGATCTGTATTTCTTTGACCAATTCATCACCGGATGATTTGGTCTTTGATTAGAAATGATTTGCCAAAAACTAAAGCCATCCCTAAAACGCAATTACAAATAAAGTCTAATTTTAGATCAGGCTTTCCTGACACAAGAAAAGCTCTTCTAAAAAAACGACACGCCCACGGCCAAGCACAAAAAATTACAATTGCAAGGCGACCAGGGACATTATTTCAAGGAGTCTGCAGGACCCTTCACTCAAACAACTGGTGAATGGACTGGGAAGACAGGATGGACTTTTTAGTATTCAGGGAGCCGTTTGTAACGTCAACTCATTTTGTTTAACTTTTCCTCCCCTCACAGCTGCATTTGCTGGCCTGCTGCACCTCCGTGAGCTGGACCTCTCCAACAATACCCTCCACTACTTCCAGTACGGTGTCCTGGAGGACCTCTACTTTATACGGAAGCTGTCGTTGGACAACAACCCCTGGATCTGCGACTACAACATCCACTACCTGAACTACTGGCTCAAGCACCACCCCAACGTCTTCCACTCTGGCCTGATCTGCTCTGCGCCGCCGGAGTTCAGGGGATGGCGCGTCGAGGATTACGTCAAGACCTACAACAGTGAATGTCCCAAGGATAGACAAACTGGAGGGGGGGATACAGGACAGGGAGGACAAGGGGGGACAAACAATGAGGCAGTGGGGGAGACGGATGAGAGGCAGGAGGAACGTCAGCCTCAGCCTCTGCAGGATAAGAAGCAAAAAGGGATTGAGATAATCAGGCTAAGTTAGAATGGGGGGTGATCGCGGACTGGTGGGGGTTATAGGGGTGTTTGATTCAAATGCAGTCTTTGGAGAGGCTGAATAGTTAATAATTAAAGGTAGACTCAGTGATTTGATGTGTAAAATGATGTGTAAAAGTACAATCTTGGGATAACATCCATTGTCTTGTTAGTAGTCAGCTTTTTCCATCTTATTTTAGGACACTTTCGACATTTCCTTTAACGATTATTAGTTGCAAAGTACTATTGCTAAGTTTACCTTTAAACAAAAGTTAGGAGATGCTCTTTGAGCTTTTGTTTCATCTTTTTGCAAAACATTTTCAAACCAGTCTGTATCAGATCTAAAACTCCCAACCAGGACATCTCTTTGAATTTCCCACACAATGAACTATAGGAGCTCTCCTTTTTATTCTGTTACAATCATTTTAATAATGAGTTTAGGATATACTTTTTTTTCTCTTTTTAAAAGAAAACCTTTTTGTATTAATTAATGTACGGCATTGTCTACCTGTTTCTGGAAATAAAATTGGGTTTATTTTTTCTGAATATAAGTCTTATGGCCTGATATCAGACCTTAACATTATGATGGAAGATTGTTTGCATTTGACATGATTTACTCCTGAAACTGCCAACATATACAAAGATCTAACGTGCACCTATGAAAATAATCTAGATAAAGGCGGGAAACAACGTCTCACTGATTATCGACTAGCGCCACCCAGTGTGCTGGAGACCAAAGCACACCAGACAACTTTTTTTAATTTTGGAATTCTGGAAGTAAAAGCAGTAATACCACAGTGTAGAAATACTCAAATCATAATACGGAATAATACATCACTCTTTTAATGTCCCAAACTGATATTATAAAACCATATTATGTGTTGCTTGTGACTACACTTATTTCACTCATAACTTAATTAAAAAAAATCTTAAAGCAGATTAGTGGGAAAAAATAACATTAGTCATAATGAGTACCAAATTCTGGATTGGTATATAAATCAGGTCTGCCAATTTGGCATCTGACACAACCACATAATCCTTCCTGGATGTCCGCCTTAGTCACCTCAGCTACTTAAGCTTGACTTTAAGGCTGGCAGGAAGTCATTTTGGCAACGTTTACATTTAACGGTAATTTAAAAGATTTCCTGTTTACTGGGCTGCATTTAAGATTTAAACGCAGATGTTAAGTGATGATAAGTCACAGATGTTTTAAATTACATGTTATTTATTGTCGAGAGCAATGAGCTATGTGTTACAGCACACTGCCATCTAGTGTTTACTATTTAGTAGTACACAGGTTGAGTTAAAGAAGACATTCACAGCCTTTTATATTAATCCATGACAATGTAATGTACATCAGGATGTCACACATATTGATAATTCACAGTCTTTTGGCTCGCAGCAGCTTCTCCAGGACGTTTTCATCTGGAGCTCAGCAGCAGTAGAGGATCACATCTCGTCATACCGGCACCACAAGAGGTCACTTGGGTCAAATACTCAAGAGTCATATATGCAGTTATTACATGTTATAGTCTATCCCGTTTTTTTGGATGCTTGGAATAGTTCGTTTGTTGATATCGGCATCAATATTGTTAGTGCAACCTTTAAAATAATTGGAATAACAATGAAACAATCCAAGTAGCTGATATAAATAAGATTGGCTTGCTATTTCTTAATTCCCCATTGCTTAACATGTCAACTATTTTCCTGTGGCATCAGCTGAACAATAATGTATGCCTAGGTAAGCTACAAAAAAGTAAGCAGAAATAATGTGTCCATAGTTATTAAAAACGTCTTGAATCCAAGGGTTCTTGAGGCCAGCCTTATTCCATCAATGCATCTGTTCTTCTCTCTCCATAAGTGTCCTTGCCCACTTCCCTGTCCTCTCCACGTTGTGATCAGCAACATGTCTTCTTCTCTGGTGGAGTGTGAGCAGTCATGAGACCATTTATCGGCCTAGAGTTGGACCGGAGGAGGACTCGGGGCGTGTTGTTCCTCTCCGAGTCCTCCTGCTGGACATTGAGGCCGTTACGAGACAGCAGCTCTCTGGCCATCATGATGAACGCTTCTTCCACATTCTGACTCTCCTGGAAACAAAGAAGGAGATAGAGAAGTTGAGATAACAAATTTAACCGATTTATTATGTTACATGTACAGTATGTGTGTAGTCGTTACCTTGGCTGATGTTTCCAGAGCAGCTAGTATTTCTTTCTCCTTTGACAGATTGCAGGCTTGCTCAAACTGAACCTGCCTTTCCTTCTCCAGGTCACATTTGTTACCTACATGGAGAAAATCAGGGAAATGAGAGATACATATACAATA
This sequence comes from Notothenia rossii, assembly GCF_949606895.1. Classification (NCBI taxonomy): domain Eukaryota; kingdom Metazoa; phylum Chordata; class Actinopteri; order Perciformes; family Nototheniidae; genus Notothenia; species Notothenia rossii. Next base: position 58,778,966 of record NC_136908.1, on the reverse strand, counting down.
CATCTAACCTTAAACACCCAATAGGAGTCTGTAGCAAGTCATGTTAATGTTATCAACAATGTACCCAATTACTACAGTATGCTAAGGCTAACATTTCAACACACTTAAGTGGGGAAGACCCACTTAACAGGGTTGTACCATCATTTGTCTAAGTACCTTTGTGTTTAGCGTTCTCAAATTTTGACACAAAGGATCCTTATTTGAAACTATAAATGTCAATGTTTCCATCTTCTCAAACGACATCACATAGTTCAATAATTAAAAGTAAATAAACTCAATAACTTTCACCGTATAACCATTCGATCCACTTGCTTGATGCTGCCATATTTTTGAATTCATATTATTCACTTCACATACTAACACTCACCTATGAGAACCAGCACCACATTGTTTGCTCCATAGATCTCCACCTCTTTGATCCAGTGAGTCACAGAGTCAAAGGTCCCCTGTCGAGTGATGTCATAGGCGATGATGGCGCCGTGTGCGCTGCGGTAGTAGCTCTGAGTGATCGTCCGAAACCTCTCTTGACCAGCCGTGTCCCACACCTGCATCTGTAACACACACACACATGTTAACATCCCTTTAGGCTACATTGACTGACAATCAATTTTTTTTTTTAGACAACCCTAACCCTAATTACAACTCACATAACCCTTACTTTACCCTTAACCTAACCTTAACCGTAACCTAAGTCTTCATTCTTAAATGTGACGATTAACGTGCATTTGTGCCCAAAAGAAAGGCGGGTCCCCACATTGTGATTGTGTATACATAGGTATGTCCCCACAACATGAGTAAAACATGCGTACACACACACACACCAACAAATGTGTCAGATTATTTGTGTCCCTTGACAGAATATTCCCTGAGCATCTGACAGACCATGTTTACGCGGTTACAGCTGTCATAGCAACCAATCTGAGCTCTCTGGCACAGCCTTTGCAATGCCAGTGTTTATGGTTTCAACTGCCTACTTCTGCTTTTGAATCATAACATCATTTGTATATAATAAAAGCTCAATATGATCCTATAAAATACACTTTGGTATAACTTTCTTTGGATTGTTGGTGGGGGATGGATGAAGTTAACACGGAAACAGAAACCTATCGTTGTATGAACACTGAAATCTTTACTTCTACAACCTTATTGTGACCTTATGTTGTGATTCAAGACTGTTCTTCACCTTGTTTGTGACACATTTACAAATAAACCTAAAGCAACAGATACGAAAAAGGAAAAATTGTAGCAACTTTGATCATTCTAGGCAGCCTAACCTACAGGAGTTGGCGGTGCCTGTGTCTTCCCAATGACCAATGCAATCACTTTGCACACTAATGAGGTACTGACTGGTTCAAGACCAGAAATACTTTTAAAGCACGCAAAACTGGTCGCTGTAAAATCCTTTAGTTCCTTTTCAAACTTAATGACGGTTTAGAGAAGTCATTACAGGTTTATTTTTGTCTGCACAAAGCTTGAGCAGAGCCACCTGAAAAACCAGTCCTTCATGTAAGCATCTGGTCCGACTGGTTTTTCTGTCCAACTGTAACCAAAAGAAAACTCTCACTGTGGTGTCATTTATCCCCAAACCTGGAAAAAGTCCATCACATCGCATATGAGTTGCATTTTCTAGATCCTGCAATAGGCTTCTTTTCATTAAATATTGGTACCAAAACAATAGCCTGTACTCTGCTTTTATTGTCGGAGCCAATTGGCCCTAAAACCCATGATAAGGATCAAGGCATTTAGCCACCATTACTGGAGCATAATCAGGGTTGGTGCAGTGTTGACCTTGTTAAATGTAAGACTCTTTATCCCATATAGAATGAAATGTAATACTGGTATCATACAGGGGTCATACAGGGACGACGTTTGAATTACAGTAGGGATGACATGGCCTAGAAATACCTATTACTGTATCACATTATTTGTCATACAATGTGTGTCCCTAAACACACCACATTCTGTTTAGTACTAACCTTAACTCTCTTCCCCTCGATATCAACGGTCCGTACGGTGAAATCCACTCCGATGGTGTTCTGCTGTCTCTCGGAGAAGATCCCAGACTTAAAATTCTGAACCAAGCAGGTCTTCCCTACATTAGAGTCTCCAATCAGGATGATCTTAAACAGGAAGTCAAAGGACTCATCATGTTCAGGTCCTGGGGTCTCCATTGTGGAAGTACAGTGGAGTATTTAACTGTGGATGTGCTCGCTCCAATACTGTAGACCACTTGGGAGGTGAAGAGGTGATGGGTTATCGTTATCAATTTCTGTTAAAAGGTGTCACCCAAAAAAATGTTACTCCACCGTTTAGTTTAGTTACATTATTCCACGTGTAGCCTGTAAAACCAGTTTTAAGTTTGTTGCTGTTCATTGGTTAATGATAATCCATTTATCACACCAGTAAGTTAAAAATTAATTGTAAGGCACACAAACAGCAATCTGGAAGCCTCAAATGGGCCTGTTTCAAACAAGTCTTTATAATCCTGCGTTCTCTGTGTCTTGTTTTTCCAGCAATTCAGTTTCACTCTCCCCCTCTCATGAGCTCTCTCAGCAGGACAAAACTGCCTCAGTCCTTGCTGCTCCTCTCAGGTGTTGACCCACTTTGTGGCCTGCAGGAAAAGAAACAACACGTACACATCCTTTTTCTTTCCTGGTTAGTTGTTTGTCACAGGTACTTCCTTTTAAATGAAACAGTTAGAATATATCCTTGTCTGTGATCCAGGTTCCTGTCCAGTCCACATGCTATTCTGTCACACGTGTCAGTCCTTTTCCTCTTCCTGTCATCAGTTATTCCAGTTCTTACTCCCTTTTTAGCCTCCTGCGTCTCTCACTCTCACTCTCTCTCTACAAGGCACCTGTGTGTGGAAACAAAAGGAGGAACCCGCCTTACCTGTTCCTGGAGTGTAGCCCAGCCCCATTAGCACTGTGGGATCTTGGGAAATGCAGTCATTCAGCCAATTAGAATGCATGAACACACTTATAAACACATTTTGGGATGTTTTGATGCTTTGAGGGAACGAGAGAATGAAGTATGTCAATTCTAACAATGCCTAGCTTACATTATGTTGTTATTGTGAGAGACATCGTGGGTGAATCTAAATGAATAAGCAATGGATAAAAGAACTGGGCCTCCCACTGTAATAGGGGCTGTATAAACCAACCAATAGATTTTAAATTAAGTACCAACTGAGGTCACTGAGGTCTTTAAATGATATGATGTCTATATATATAATATGTTCATAACAGATGTATGGGTCAATCAAACCTCATAGGCACAATAATACATTTTGTATACAAATATATGTAAAAACCAGGAAAGGTCAACACTATATGTGAGTCAGTGAGACAAGTACTTTTAGATGGGATTTAAACAGGAAGGTATTTTTGGATTCTGGTGAATATGTGTGGAGGATAAGTATTTTTTGTACGTTTTTATAAAGCACAAACTCATTGCCAGGCTTGGGGATTAATGGAAAACATGTGATGGTATTACGTAATAAGGCACACAAAAAAGGGAACTGCATCCCTTAAAGTTACATTGAAATACATAAACTTTGATCTGTTACACTAACTTTTATTTTGTAGTCCACTGCCTGGAACAGGTATACTTAGCATATCAATATAGGCCTACATTGTTTTAGTAAAAATGTGGCTATTTCATTCTTTGCTTTAAAAATATCTTCTTTATTAATGCAGTAAGAGGAAACTAAACTAAAGTGTATGCTTGATATGCAAGATGTTTTTTTTTTATCTTGTGTTTATTTGCATTGCATTTCAAATTGAGGTCACCAATATATAGGATAAGATATACTTTATTGATCCCAAATTGGACATTCTTTCGTGAGTAGAAAATAAACAGATATAATATATTGACATCTCAAAATAGAAAAAAAAAAAAGTAGTTGACCGTGAAAGATACAACTAAAATGTATACTATCTGACAAATAAACACTATTCACACACACTAAAAATGTAATTTTAATATGCCAATTTTTCCCCAGTTTATAAGTAATTGCAAGGGAATACATATTTAAAGTAACCCTCCCAACCCTGCCTCTTGCGTATCATTCTTTCATATATGTTTTAAGTAATCGTTAAAACAACATCATTCCTGGGCGTTTAAACGCCTCGACTCCGATATTTCCGACTGCACTTGAAAGCGTCACAGACCCCTCACCCAGTGCATCACAGTGACGTCCTGTGCGGATAGACAGATAGATGCCCTTACAGTTGCAATAATAGATCCATAGCAATAATATTTTCTGGATGTGAAAAGGGCGTCTGGAGCCTGGGAGAATCAGCAGCATGCAGCGGAGCGCCGTGTTCGTGATGGCGGATAAAACGAGCCTGAAAAGGCCGTTTATTTTCGCAAACGCTGTGCATATGGTAGGTACTTCTCACCGCTTTGCATGAGATTTAAGCTGAGAGGCCTGATTTCCTTATATGGGTTATTTCTCTGATTAAATGTTTGTTATGTGCTGCGATTTGACCCAGATCAGCATAAGCAGAATAACACTGTCTGTCTCACAACTGCAGCGAAGAAACCCATCCTTCAACATTAGTGTTTGCAATTCCTGCAGTAGATTGAATGAAGGAATGTTATATACAAATAAAGTGATGAGGAATTTATCATAACTGGTAGTTGTATGAAGAAGACGCAATGTTTAAGATTAAAATTATTTATGATGTATGCATTAGCATAATAATCCTCTGTAATCTCCACCCCAAATCTGTCAGTCTGAATAAATGCTACTGTTTACAATGTGCTGTCTCAGCTGTGAGTATGCAGTCATGTGCATTCAAGAATATTTGTTTATATAACTAAATGTAATATGACAAGACAGACTTAATGTGCTTCCAAAAAAATAAATAAAAGGGTGACAAAAAAAATAAAAATAGGATTGTATTGATACTATAATAATAATAATAATAATAATAATAATAATAATAATAATAATAATAATAATAATAAGCAAAAAAAGGATCAGGACGTTTTAAAATGTATGTGCATTGAAGCAATTTCTTATATAACACATTTAATATGACAGATATAGACTCAATGTGGATTAAAATGTAAAACAAAAACGATGAAACAAACTAAAATATTAAAAAGGAAGGTATTTTTTTTTTTTTTAAATGAAAAAGATAAGATTATAACTATTTGTTTACTATTGTATTTTGTCACTTTCTTTGTGTGTATCCTAATTTGACTGTGTGTTTATCGTGGATAGCCTTCAATATAACTTTAAAATTCAGTTTATATGATTAAAAATATTAAAACATTTCAGGTGATACTTTTCTAATGGTATTTTGATTATATATATTTTTTCCTTATCACCATCTATGCTTTTCATGTCTTGTGCACTTCACAATCTTCACACATTGTTATCTCCCTCTCCACAGGCGCTTTGCTTCTTCATGCTGACGATGACAGTAGCTTGGCATAGAGATCTCCTTCTGACTGGCAAAGTAAGACAGACTTCAGGTTACCTTCTGAACGGATGAAAAATACTCCCGAAGCAGATAACATGATTTATCAAAGGCAGGAATGCCTCTCCTGTCAGGCTTCAAATGGAGCACAATAGTAACCGGGTTATTCAAGGACAATCAGCGGATTATTTATGCATGGTGTTACTTAGTGGTCCATCAATATTGCCTGCACACAACACATCAGCGTCTTTATATATATATTGTCTCCTCACCGTGAGACCTGAGTTCGAGCCTTCATGTTGGCAAGCATCTGCCCGGAGACGTGTCCTTGGGCAGGACAGTGAATTATCTTCAGGTGCTGCTAGCTGACCCTGACCTTTGACTTCTTTTGTCGCCGGGCTAGCTTGGGAATACATCTGTGACAACAAAATAATATCAACGTTAGTGGGACCAGTGTGTAGGATTTAGGGGGATGTATTGGCAGCAATGGAATATAATATGCAGTATTATATTTCCATAATATCATATTGTGTCACGAAACAATTATCTTAAAATTCCTGTGAGTTTATATAATTTCAAAGTCATACAGTATTAGCACTATGTTTATTCCTAATTTAGTCAATGTTATTTTGAGTGTTGAAGCAGCTAGAAAGCATGTAGCCTGATTGTTCCATACTCCCTTCAGAAAACAAGAATTTTAAGCAGTTTTTTCATTTAGTTTTGCGTACAGAACTTAGTAACAATGAAATCAAACTTCTTACAAGTAGGCACCATGTTGTTGTTAATTCGGCATTGTTTTAAATTTGTTTACTGCAATTAAATCCGTTTTTTGGGATCAAACCAACGCAGTAAACCAGATAAATTCAGCTGTGTGTACGATTTGCGAAAAAACACAAATTACCCTGTGATAAAACTTTGTGAATAACACAAGAAAATATATTGTATCCGCTATTTGGAAAGGGAAAGGTGAGCGGAGGGGTGCTCTCAGTTCATTGCAGTTTGCAATATCACCACTAGATGTCACTAAATCACACACTGGACTTTTATAATTCATCAAATGATATGTTTTGCAGTTTAATGTATCGCCAACGCTTTCTTTCTCCGCAGCTGGTGTCAAATGTTTCCGTGGTGATAATGTACGTGGTGGAGATCGGCTGTCTGCTGCTCTCAGTGCTCGGTGTGATCGGAGCCTGTAAAGGGAAGAGATGGTGTTTAATTCTGGTAAAAACCTGCTTCGTATACTATCACTGTGTTTATACGATTTTTTCTATTTACCTGTGTAGGACAATATACTGTATATACATGTCTCACATTTTTTTTTCTGAAAATAGCGTTCTTGTTGACTTACTATTTGTTGTTTTTGTGTGTGCAGTATGCAACTGGATTGGCAGCAGCCAGTCAAACGATTATTGTGAGAACAGCGCTAAGCTACCAAGATGTGTATGAGGTATGTTACTACGGTATACGTTTATATTTTTACAACAATTATTGTAATCCTATAGTATTAAAAACTTCAACAACAGTATGTCTTGGTATCTAAAGAACCGTTTTCAATGTGATTCCTCCCTCCTCAGAAACGCGTGGTCCGTGAAGAGGCCAAGTTATTGTCCATGATGCCACTCAGTTCAACCAACAAAGCCAACAGGACCCTGCTGTACAGTATTCAACAAGAAGTAAGGAGCAATTCAAAGGATTATTTTAACCTAATGTTCATTGGGCCTAGTTTAATGATATACAATCCAAATAGTACATTGCTCTTGTGCAGTGGATGTTGAAAAAAACAAAGAAAACTTCTTGGGAACTAAATCTCTCTTTCTGATGTCCTCAGAAAGTGCAAGTCACACCATATATAAAAATAAGTATGTCCAGATGACTCAGAGAACGCTCCCCATGGGGAGGTGTGCCTCACAGCCTGAAGCACAACACACCCTCAACTAAATCAGATTCACACAAGACTGTGTGCCATACAGGTTCCTTTATCAAGACCCGCCCTGTGTAGCTGCTTGAGGTTAAGCCTTGTCCTCATGTTGTACAATATTCTGGAAATAGGACTTTAACAAATCTGGTTACAGGTACCTCGTGCAAGCATTGATTTCTGGCCAATCCTATCATTTGAATGCTATGCAGGGCGGGTCTTGCCAACAAAAAGTAATGGGAGTGTGTGTGTGTGTGTGTGTGTGTGTGTGTGTGTGTGTGTGTGTGTGTGTGTGTGTGTGTGTGTGTGTGTGTGTGTGTGTGTGTGTGTGTGTGTGTGTGTGTGTGTGTGTGTGTGTGTGTGTGTGTGTGTGTGTGTGTGTGTGTGTGTGTGTGTGTGTGTGTGTGTGTGTTGCCTCCAGTTTGAGTGCTGTGGTCTTATTGAAGGCTACAAAGACTGGGGCCCTACCATCCCTGCCTCCTGTAACTGTCACTATCCAGGAAAATGTGTAAGTATCTCCCTTAATGTAGCCTCAGATTTGTTTCTTAGTCCAGTCAGATATGACTAATGTAAAGTGATGTAACGGGGTCATTCTCTCCTCTCCAGATTCGACTACGAGGCATCGCCACACTCGGGGCTCCAAAGAACCAGTATGTTTATCAAAAGGTAAAAGATTTCTTATTTTCTCATTTATTTTACATCTAAATTAATTTGGAATCCCAGCCATGAATCACAGTGGCTGAGGACTTCTCTTTTTAAATCACTGTGTGCTTGTTGGAGGGGTCCCAGAGGCCAATGTTTAACATTTTGCATAAGTAGATGTAATCTGACACACTGGAAGTATACGCCACCAGTATAACCAGATCAATATGTTCTTAATTCACATTGTAACCCCACCTGTTTTTATTTTTCAGCCTTGCCTACCCGTTTATGTTTCTGAACTGAAGCTCGCATTCTCGTTGGCGATGGCTGTACAATTTGGAAGTGGAGTATTTTGGGTATGTGTTCTTTGATTTTACATTTAAAGGCAAATCATTTGTATGAGAAAACAGAAAGTAGGCAATAAAGGTAGAAACCAATCAATTATTTTTCGATTTTGTTGATTGTACTTTTATTAATGATCTACTGTTACAAAGGCTCTTGGGTTGTCACACTACACATCTTATATCATTCTTATATTAATTATAAACACATATGTTAATTATATAGACAATATATATACATTTATTTTATCCACTTATTCTTTGTCAGTTTTTATTTAACCTCATCACTACAAAAAAGTAATTTTCTCTTCTTAAATTAGCTTATTTTTTGAACTGTTCCAAAATGAAAATATAATAAATATATAATAATATAATATTTATTATTATTTCATATCAATGGGAAATGTTTGTGGGGGGAAATGGGAGAAATTCCCCATATATATTATATGAATAATTGACTTGATTTCATGAAAAAATACATACAAATATACAATTACTGATGAAGTTGACATATTAGAGTCCAGATGATAGTTTTAGCCTTACCTTGCCTTGCCTGCCTTAGTCAGAAAAAGAATCAGATGGCAGCCATTAACATAAACTTGACCGAGTTTTGATTTTTAAACAGCTAAATCCTGCATAAATAATGTCTTCTCTTTGAAATAAATATATTGAATGCATGGTCCCTGTTTAATAAAGTCATTCTAATAACACCACCTCATGCTGGTTCCTGTGCATCCCTCCCAGGTGGTGTTACTGGTGATGAGCATCAAGCTGATGGGGCAGATTCGGAGGAAACAGGAGTTCATGGCCCTTCTCCAGTCCAACAGATATGTCCCCGGGGCCTTCTAGTCACCTCGTATGTTTTGATACACACCTCAAACTATAATCAAGCATACCTAATTTGTATTTGCACATACATATAACACAATACGCTGTATACCATATCCTAGCTGTGCTATAGGCAACATATGTTGACATTAAAATGTTCTGTTAATGCATGTGACTGATATTGAAAAGTAACCAACATGCAATTATTTGGCCTTAATGCTGTAAAAACATTGCAATTTAATGAAGTATTTAATAATCAGCACATTTTCAAAAGCTTTTGTCCTATCTCTGAAGTTATTAATTGAAATGAATATCTTACCAAGCATTAACCAGCCATTTGTTTTCTTTGAGTAGCTGGAGTTGACCACAGCGTTTTTCATGAACAGTAAGTGACATCTTATCTGGATAATAATGAGATGATATTTACCTCCATTTCCTTCATACCTGGATACATTTCGGAGGACAAGAATAATCTAATTGCATCTACAGAACCTACATCTTAATCAATTATTAGGTTTAATTCAACACCTGGACCAACTATTTAAATATTCATAGTAGTCTTTACATTACATTATTAGTCTTTACATTACATTACATTTTCCAGCATTAGAGCAAGTAATAATCTTTGAACAAATTATAATATTAATAACCCTTATGTAGCACCTTTCTTAAACAGTGTTTACAAAGTGCTTTGATTGAAATATAATCATTTATTTATTATCGAGCAATGTATTTTCTTGGGTGAATAATCAGGTTAGACAATGCAATGAGCATCAGCTCTCGGAATGTCTCGATGCCTTGTTATGCACAATGTATATTTGACTCTTCATCCCTCCATTTAGTTGTTTCTTAAAGCACATTAAGTCGGGTGTATTGTACGGTGGCCGACAGATGCAAACGCGCTTCAACAGTCCAAAATATTTACCATTAGGAGAAACGCACTGCAGCTTCGGAAACGAAATATAGAAAGACAAATGTGTCAAAATACATGAAAAAAGAAGAACCATCTTTACAAACTCGAAAAAAACATGCACGGCATTTACTAAAAGCCCTACATAAACAAAGCACTGCGGATACAAAACGGGGTGGGGTAGGTCAAGTTTGGTAGGTAAAGTTTGTGTTGCCAACAACGCCACCTACAGTAAGGGAGTTTCACCCACTAACTATTAATAATACAAAATGTTAACCCACAAGGAGCACAGGTTCGTTTTACATAACGGGCCAGAGACAGTTTCAGTTTGAGTTAACACAATTACTTTATTTGATAACAATCAATTGATTATTCTAAAAACACCACAATTATACAATCAGCTAAAAGTTAATACGGGGGCATAGGAGGTACAAGGCAGGGCTGGGGCTTAACAGGCGGCAATAAATAAAAAAGGGGGAAGGGTCCAACTCGAAACCACCCGTGTCACCGCACACCAAACAAAAGGACACCACCACCAGGGATTGGGGTTTCCGTCTCGGGCCCACAGCACCTGTCTGACAAGAGGAAGACAGTTCAAACCTCCACACAGTATTACACTTATGATAAAAACAGATATGGCAAGTGTACTGCACTGCAAATACAAAACGCTACAGATTTGGCAAAATGAAAAGGGGGGACACTAATAAGTGATGCACACAGCTGGGACTGGAGCGCTTGTTGACGTTCGGGGATTATAAATGTACGTTTTAGTGGTTTGCATGATTCTTTCCGATATTACTAGGTAAGCTATATATATCTCTGAAGTAATCAAGCGATCACATTTTTTAAATAAGCCGTTAAAACTCACATTTTATGTAACTTAATGACAACAATGACAGTTGGCCTACTTTATAATCTCCGAACGTCAACAAGCGCTCCGGTCCCAGCTGTGTGCATTACTTTTTAGTGTCCCCATGTTTTCGTTGTGTTTTGAGTTCCTTCCAGCATTTTTTATTTGCAGCGTTTTGTTTATGTAGCACTTTTTAGGGCACGTTTTAGGGCCCACTTAAGAATCTACATTTTTTTTTCGTGACCCACATTCAACCATATGCAATACGGAGGCTAAATAAAGTTCTGATTGGTCAATTCAAAACATGTGACACGTTGTTAATCCGGTGGGACAGGTCGCTGTCAAAGTCTGTAATGACCGTTGCTAAGGAGGATCAAGAAAGACAAAGGAAAGGAGGTTCGAATAAAAAAAAAATCTTAATAATTAAAATGTTTCCACACAAATCATAATGTTTTGCAAATTATTTGGCGGCCCACAGGTCGGGAACCGCTGGTCTAGCGTGTTTCATCAACCTGGTGAATATATTCTAAATGTTGCGCATGTGTTGTCAAGTTGGTAAAGATGATTCTTCATTTGCATGTGTGTTGGCACATTTGGGTTTTTATATTTGTTTCTGAAGCTGCCCCTCTTTTCTCCGAATGAAAGTGTTTTGGGACGTTAGAGCGTGTTCGCACCTGTCAGCCACCGTAGAATTACCCCCCTAAGAGGAAAATGGATTCTGTTTGGTTGCACATTCAGTAGACATGCAGTAAATCCTCAAAGTTTTGCGCCCAAAATATGATTTTTTTGGCGAGGCCGCTGCAGAAAGGTTGTGAGAGGCTCTTGTAAGAAAAACGCGTCACTAAGATTCTTCTGTCCCAACTGATGCCGCTCTCACCGAAGAAGCCTTTACGCCACATCACTCCTAACATGACTGCATGAGCTGCCTGAGGTGGAAATAAATAAACTGTCGAATGATTTTCCTCTAAAACAGCAGATCCAATGTCGACCTGTGCACTTTAACCATAATGCCTAATATCAGTATGTTCTTGCAAAGTATGGTATTTTTTATTTCTGTCATAAACTGTTTTTTTTTCTTATTATGTTTTATTTATGGAATGAACTCATGTAATATATTTTGTAAATAGCAGGAATAAAATATGTGATTCTTGACGTTTTTATTTCCAAAATGTTTCATCAAGCTGAAAACGTACATTTAGACCCAAGTGCTGTATAGTTTTTTGGTACTTGTGCTTCCATATATTATGCTATTTTAGAACAAAATATTGTACTTTTTACTCAAATGCTCTTTATTGAGCATTTTGATATGGAACCTTTGCTAATTCTACAATCAATGATCAGCTAACACAAGGGAAACACAGTAGGTGGGAGGTTGGATACATTTGATATCATCTGTGAGTCGACTAAGATGATCTCAACATTACATGTTTTTATTTTTAAGTTATTCATCCTTTCATCTTAAAACAGAAAATGGCTATTGATCCCTTTCGCTGACAATACATTACAAAATGCCCTGTGCTGTACCAGGTAAAATAGTTTCAAAGGCAAAATAATACATATACAACATGCAATAAACTTGTTTAAAGCAAATTATCAAACAAAAAAAACGAGGTAATCTTTATCAATCCCATCAGGTGTAATCTGCAGTGTATCCCAGGATGTTGACGTTTCTTGCCTCTGGACTGTAGGCGACAGCTGGAACATCTTCCTTGTTGTTCAGCTGACACACGATGAGAATACACAACACGGTGGACAAGACCTGCAAGACGGAGAAAAAAGAGACAGCTCTATGTTCAAATGTTAAAAAGCTCTAGAACAGATTCTAAAGAACATTCAGGTGAAATTGTTTTGTAGGTTTCGGAGATCAAAAATAAAATATGAACATTTTTAGTTTCATAACATCCGGGCAAGCAAAGTCAATATGATAAATAGCCCCTAAAAAGCTCCTTCGTGGACAATATGTTAATAAACAAAGAACGTAGCAAAGTTAAATGTAGGTAGTGTATATTTATTATAAATGCATACAGATGGTTATACATACCAAGGAAACTCCGATTCCCATCACAAAGCCTATTGAAATATTCATCATGAATTCTTCCATAAAGAATGAAAGGCATGGCTGAAACAGAGCAGATCAATCAGTAACGTGTACGTTGCTTCATAATATAGTAAACGAAAAAAAACGTTTTAGACAACAGAACTAATTTTTTGTGTAAATATCTTTCGTTTTTCCCAACGAAATTAGCACATTTGTGTGTTATTTGTTTTTGAAAGTGTGGCACGTTTCTCCCAATGGAAGTGTTTTGGGCCGTTGTAGCGTGTTTGATTGTGTGGGTCTCCATAGCTATATTCCAAAACGGTGTGAAACTTTTATAACAACTTGAAAAATGTCTTTTACAATGTGCAAACATTTTAAATGTTTCATCTTGATTTTGAAAGTGGTCTTGTGAAATTCTACATCCTCACATTTCCATATATTCTGTCTCTTTAAATGGAGACAAGCTTTTTCCCGCATTGTATTTGTAATGGTGATTAACTGGCCACACCCATCAACACATTAACAGTTTTCAACCTGTAAATGTAAAAGTTATCATTTGAATAAAAATATTTGTATTACCTCCTGATAAATCTTGATGGGCTTGTCATCGTCGTTGTGCTCAAACAGACTGCTGTTTCTAGGAGCCGCCACCTACAATACAAAGTCACAGAGGAGGGAGAAGTACTCAGATGCTGTACTTCAGTAAAAGTACAAGTCTCAGAGTGTAGGAATACTCTGTTACAGTAAAAGTCCTGCAATCAGAATGTTACTTAAGTAAAAGTAGAAAAGTATTATCATCAAAATATAGTGAAAGTAGCGACAGTAAAAGTAGTCATTGTGCAGATTGGTCCATTTCAGAATAATATATATGATATGTTTTATAATGATTGATCATTAAAGTGTTCTCAAAGCTGGTGAAGGTGCAGCTAGTTTGAATGACTTTGTATACTGCAGGGTAGCTTGTGAATTTACTCCAGGTGGAACTAAAGTCTGATTTAAGAGTTCAATATATTTCACATCGTTCATCCAGATCTGTAAAGTAACTGAAGGTATCAGTGGCGTAACAATGTTATGATTGGCCCCGGTGCAAATATTGTTTTGGAGCTATCAACAATCTAGCTTCCCCAGTTGATAGCTTAGGCTATATTGAGACATTTTAGAATCAAAGATTAAATCGTTCTCATACTGCCTTTGCTGCATCACCTCTTTTCACCCTCTCTCTGAAACCAGAGCCCAGTCTGTTCTGATTGGTTAGCTGTCCGACTCTGTTGTGATTGGTCAACCGCTTAGAGATGTCCCGCCCCTTAGACGGGGAGGGCGTGCCTCCCCCTCTCTGCCTGTGTATAAAAACAACAGTGCTGTGATAACTACAAAGCTTACATCTCTGTGTAGCCTATACTGTCGATTTATATCATAGGAGAACTTTAGGTTACATAATTATATTGGCCATTAACAGCAACAAAATGGGGGAAGTGAACATGTGGTTGAAATGGAGTGTCATTTTACGGTTTGTAAAAGCAAGGTATTCCGTGAAATATTACTCAATACAACTTGTAGAGCCATTTTATGGGTGTTCATGTCAGTTTATTTAATTTATACTTAGAGTGCAATACTATTTTTGAACACTTGGTAGCGGGGGTTAGCTGCACTGGGTGTATAAAAGGGGTCATAGGCGACCAGAAGAGCGAGGACACAGGAGGAAGAGCACACCGATTCAACCAGCCCGGCAGATGCTCTGATACAACCATTGACTGAATAATTAAACCTTGGTAATGTAAACGATCAATAAAAATCATTCTAAACTGCCCTCAAGACCGGAAATCATCTGTTGTGTCTGCGTCTGGATCACCCCATCTCCTGTGAAGTAAAGGCAAAAAGAATATAGGACATTGGAACAACGAAATTGCCATTACACCACTGTTATCAGATGCTTAAATCAAGTTGGTTATTTAAAATATATTGTTCTCAATGCCATGAAAAGTCTTGAGTCAAGGGTTATGAGCGACGATTACCATTGATATACAGTGATATATTACTTTTGAAAAAGACAAAGGAGGAAGTGGAAGGAAAGGGTTATGAATGACACAGAGCAGTATGGCTTTCTATTGCCAAGTTGGTTGCTTCTTTGCATCCATAAAACATCTTTACTGTGAGCTGCAATGACACTGGTTTTGAAGAGGTGGGGCTCATTTAGAGAGAGAGTGTGTTGAAGAGAAACTCCCTTTGGAAGGAACTTTGGGATTTTAGCCTTTGCAGACCATTAGCATGCACCAAAACCTATGTAATACACTACAGGAAAGGGAAAACCCCATAAAGCATAATATGCAGCCATAAATGGGTCTTCACACTCCCACATGGATTAGTGGACTCTTCAGTGCAGAGGCAGGAGTCTGGGATGTTGTAGCCCCAATCCTGGTAGCCCTGATCCAGCCCACAGCACTCAAACTAAGAAGGAATGACAAAAAGGCACGTCACTGCAATTAACAAGAACATCAGCTTTATCTATGTTCAACTGCAAGACTTTTTGTGTTGTCCAATGTCGTGCTCCACAACAAGTTAAAGGTCACCTATTATGCAAAATCCACTTGTTCTTTTATACATCAACATGTGTCCCCTCTGTGTAAAGAGGTTCTGAAGGTTTCAGGAAAAAAGATTCTCTCTCTTTTTGTCCTGATCCATTTATATAAAAACCTGTCTGAAAAAGAGCTGATCAGATTTTGGCAACTTTATGATGTCATAAGGTTGACCCTACCCCCCGACACCTTATCACCTGAATCTCCTCCTATACCTAATTCACACCAACACAACTCCGGTTCAAGCTCCGTGCTAGAGCTTTTCAGGTTCAGAACCGTTTGCGTGCCTGCTTCATAAAGCCAAACCGTGCGGAAACCCCTCACAGCTGACACCGACAACAACGGCCGATTGCGCTCCAGCTTCCTCTGTACCTCTTCGGAAGACCAGATTCCCAGTAGGTAGCTGGTCTCTTCAGTGGACCACTGCTGCTTGTTAAGTTTCTCCATCGTTGTGTACAAACTGGATAAAACGCGGGCTTTTTGTTGTTGTTCAGGAGTTGATCCCGCCCCTGCCCCCGCCTCGACGTAAGCGTGACGTATGCGGTGCTTTTGCTCTAGCCGGACAATTTTTTGGTGCTTGAAACGAACCGGATTCCGGAGCTAAGAGGCTGCTCCGCTGCGGTGTGAACAGGAAAACCTGGTGCTTTTCAAGCTCCAGCTCCGAACCGGCCCTGAAACTCCGTTGGTGTGAATGAGGTACTACTAGAGCACCATTGTGTTCTTTTTAACCAAATCTCTCTCAGAGGGGCGTTGGGAGGGGCTCCTTATTTTCATTCTAAAGTAACAGACAGAGAATCAGCACTTTTGAAACAGGGCTGAAACAGAGGGGATTATGGGTAATGCTGCAATGATCTGTTTGGTATTTCGAGCCAAACACTTCAGAGAAAAGTTTTTTATAT
The DNA here is from genome assembly GCF_949606895.1 of Notothenia rossii. Classification (NCBI taxonomy): domain Eukaryota; kingdom Metazoa; phylum Chordata; class Actinopteri; order Perciformes; family Nototheniidae; genus Notothenia; species Notothenia rossii. The sequence continues at coordinate 58,762,538 of NC_136908.1, read as the reverse complement.
ATTTAAGAACTATAATATATTGACGAAAAACAGTATAATAGGGGTCCTTTAAAGTTTGCTCAATGTATCAAATGAGCAATGATTCTTTATATCAGTTTACACATCCATATAGGCAGACATTGTCTACTTCCTCAAGCACTTGGAACTGCTTTTGTATGAGACTAAAATAAGAACCAAACAAAATGCATACACAAACTGGCACACACACACAAGATTACTTACAAATATATGTACAGAACTGAAGGCCTTTATGTGCTCCTCACTCGCATTATTCAACGGAAGCAAACTGAGGAGCTCCATCTTAGTGCTTTCAAACGACTGGAGAACAAAACAAAGCAATATATAAATTAGACAACTCGCACTTTCAATTACACTAGTTTTTTATGTTTTGGGCCATTATAGTGCATTTTCACCTGTCTGCCACCATAGTTTTTACCCTCTACTGCTATAGAAAGGTCGAGGTGCCTCCCTTTCCGGGGGAGCTCCATGGGACCTTATTTCGGGAAAATTATGTATTGAAGTCAATGGGGAGAGAAAGGTTATCTTTCGATTTCGTTTGAATTGTGCCACGAATTACACATATGATGTTTGTCAATTTAAAAGATTGAAATAAGGTCCCATGGGTCGGAAGTAGATGGGCGGGACTTCACCTCTATCTCTGACTATGTGGTTATTATGTGGTAGCACAGAGACTTAATATGAAATCATATCGAGAGAATGTCCTCTTTTGTTATATGGTTTTGATGCAGCCTGCTACCTAATATCCATATATAGTCAGTTTTGCACTGGGTCTTTAAAGAAAGATCACTAAAAGCCAAAACATTTAAAAGTAATCTTTGTAATACCCATGGTCGCAAAGCCAGTCCTCCAATTCCGAAACCCATGCTAACCAAACTGCCCAGGTACATTCCAACTGCAGACTGAGAAACACACACACACACACACACACACACACACACACACACACACACACACACACACACACACACACACACACACACACACACACACACACACACACACACACACACACACACACACACACACACACACACATACACACATGTTTATTAATTCTACTTCCAATGACAATACAAACTTCTATTTTTCTTTACCCACCACTATAAGTGCCCATTTCTTCATTTTGCAGGCCCCATACAAACCAAAAATGGCAAAGATCAGATAAGGGATGTAAAGACAATATCTCAAATGAATGCCTTCATGATCTGTCTGTGGAGAAAACAAGCACAAAAACATTGAGCAACTTGTCCTGTGTAGTCATGCATTCAAGCAGCGATACTCTCTGGATTGTTGCCTTTAGTAATCTATAATGGTAAAGTTTGTAATTTTTTCAGAAAAATGTCAAACTCAAAGAATCCTTGAAATCTATTATATCAGAACTATACATATAGTTAATATGCAGTACATGTGTTACCTTCATATATTGAAGGGATCTGTGTAGTGCCAGACTGTTGAATGTTAACAGCAGGACACTGACAACCTACAACAGCAGAAACACAATCCATTAAATGACTTTCTAGTAGCATCAGCTAGTGTAATATTGTCCTGAAATTACTGTAATAATGCCTGAAAATGTATTACATTTGGGATTAAACATGACATATGGAATTGTTCAATTGATTTGAAATAAACGACTTGATTTAAGCTTCTGATAACAGTAACGTTTTACCAAATAGTTTGCTCTTACAAACCATAAGAGCCCCTGGTTTTAGTTGACACTGAACAAATGAAAACCACTTACCACATTCAAACTGATGACACAAATGAAACTCCATTTCAACCACGCGTTCACTCTCCTAATTTTGTTGCTGTTAATGGCCAATATATGTAGCCTAAAGCTCTATAAATCCACAGTATAGGCTTCACAGAGATGTACGCTTTAGAGGTCAAGTTACCACAGCACTGTTGTTTTTGATCACAGGCTGAGAGGGGGAGGCAGGCCCTCCCCATCTAAGGGGCGGGACATCTCTAAGCCGTTGACCAATCACAACAGAGTCGGACAGCTAACCAATCAGAGCAGACTGGGATCTGGTTTCAGACGGAGGGTGACAAGAGATGCTGCAGCACAGGCAGTATGAGAAAAATGAATACCTTTTTGAACAAAAAAGCATGGAGACATGTCACAGTAAAGGCACAAAATATGAAACCGAAAAATTAGCATAATAGGGCCCCTTTTATCTACCTGATTCTGAAATGGTCCATACTACATAATGTGTACTTATGAGTATTTTTATTTCAACTTATTTTAACAGGAAACGGACCCTCTCTTCTGAGAAACACTACACTTACCATTCTTCCATTCCACTCACAACTCACATACCACAATAAATTAGTCTCTTTTGGGGTATCTGTGTTCACTAATGTCTTACTTACAGTAGTCAAATGTTACGGAATGAGGTATGGAAAAAATACACATCAAATACATAATATCTGTCTTTAACATAAACGAAAATATAAGTAATGACATATTTGTTTCAAAAAGTTACATTTCCTTTCTTCCTTACCCAACATCAGCCAGCAGATGTGGATACATTTGTATCTGTACACTTGGAAGCATATTAAAAATTCAGGAGATCAGGAACTGTGTATGAGTGCTGTTTCCTGCCCTCAAGTTTCAAATTGTTTTCACAATCAACTACAGTAGACAACTATTCGATGCAGTACATGATGGTAAGACATGAGACAAAATGTAAGTGCTGTAACACAAACAACTTATTATTGTAAGGGGTGTTGAACACTAAGTGGGTTAAAGTATGTGAAATATCCAGTACCAGTAATTCATACACAAATAAGTGTTTACCTCTTTGTGTAATTTCAGTTCCTATCTGCAGTCTTGCAGTTTTGCTAAGAGCATAGTAAAATAGTAATCCAACATCATTTAAATTATGAGGTAAATAACCACAAAATGATCATTTAGATTTTCTTAAGAGCGCACACATTTTTATGCTCATTTAGTACAATTTTAGTCGATTTTGAGGCGTGTCCTGAACAATTACAACATTATGGAACCAATATAAAAAGTATAAAAAATAAGAAAGCAATCAAAACCAAACGTCTATTTGGTAAAAAGTTTGACTTGAAATGTTTCCTTTTGTTTTTAATCACAATTTTCTTTATATTTCTTTCCTTTCCATTCCATTTTTTACTCTGTATTTGTAGAATACTTGTGTAAAAAGGTAAGCTAAAAATACGGTCTATGGTCCTGAACCACAGTGTGCCTACGGTCCCTTTAAGAAAGGTCACGTGACGGTCACATGACGCGGAAGTACAGTGAATTGTTTCGGCGGTGTTGTGTTTACATCAACAGCTCCTCGTTTACATACCGCGTGCAGGTTAGTGTAGTAAACAAACAGCTATCATTCATCTTGTACGATACATGTTTATGTCCGTTTTAAAGACAGGTATGTGCTCTGCTTCCTTTGTTGTAGCAGGTCACGTTACAGCTCTCAGAGGTAGGATTTGTTTGTAGGAAAATAGGGTTATTACTGTAAATTGGCTGGCTGTTTTGCATGTATAACCGAGGTTTAAGCAGAAATAAAGCATATATGTTATCTTTTTAAACATCTGACAGCTTTAATAAGGCAGGGTTATATTCATATTATTATCTGCTCCGGTCTAATGCGTTTCAGCCTTATATGTATCATATTCATTTACAAGATTCTCATTACATTGTGTTAGTTTTGTATACATTTTTACTTTCTCTTCTTAATTCTACATCAATTACTAGATTATTTAAATCCTCCGAATATGTTGCACACTTCCCTGTTTAAAATCTATACAGCTCTCCACTTTAATATTGTATTTTTTGTATATTCTGATATGATATTTATCTTTGTTTTTTGTACGCTAAATCGTTTTTTAAGATGTTTCCTTTTTATTATAGTTATTTTTTTGCTCTTTTTGTTACGACTTAGTTCCTCGTACTGTGTTATGTATATACTAAATACAATTATTTGTATGTGTAAACCTAACTGGCAATAAACCTGATTCTAAAACCAACAGAAGTCAAACCAGGACTAAATAAGACAAAAATGAAAAGAAAGTCAAATTAAAGCCAATTTAAAAAGAGTTGGTCCTTAAAGTATGAACATTCTCTGACTCTCTCAGGTCTTTATCTCAATTTTTTGTATACATTTGTACATTCTCTTCTAAATCCACTCATTAAAATGTATCTTAAGTACATCTCATGCACTGTAAAATAACCTTAAGTGTATCTCTTTTACCCTTGTCTGTAACAGCTTAATAATTGTGTTTATCTTTGTCCCTTTCAGTAACGAAATAACTGAAGACGGTACAGTTTTTGGATGAAGTGACCATGAAGCAGGACAGTGATGCTACGACCGTCCCTGCGTGCTTCATATCAAACCATGAAGGCTTTCTCGGAAGCATCAAAAACTTTATCAAAGACTTTGTGGTGACTGAGATAGACACAAGTGGGCAGCGTGTTAACACAGCCACAAACACACCGGACAGTGCCTCCTCAGATGAGAACAATGAAACCGGTGCAGAATGTAAGTGGAATAATCACTCCTCGCAGGACAATGATGTCGCGGCTGATTGTGGGCTCGATGTCACCATTCCTAGCCCGGGGAGTTTTGATTTAAGTGTGATTTTAGGCCAGTCGGTGAGTGAGGAGCTGGAGCAGTTTGTGTTGACTCTCAAAGAGAAGCCAACCAAGCAGGAGCTGTCCTTGGGATCCTTCACGGACAAACACCACAGAGCTAACGTCCACCGGGCCGTCCGACACCGCTTCCCCTTCCTCATGACCGTCACCATCCAGCCTGAGATCAGAGTGAGGGAAGACCCCGACTACAGAGAGCTCTCCCAGCTGGTCACCGAGGACGAGGCGGAGGACTTCTTCAGGTTCATAGACGCCAAAGTGCGAGGCTCGTCTTATACGTTCGGACCCGACGACGATAAGGACCACAGGACGGTGGTGCACCACTTCCTGAGCCGGAGGTTTGGCAAACTGGTGGAGACGAAGAGCTTCACCGACCAGGGGACGACGGCCATCTCCGTGAGGCTGAGAGAGCAAGGGAGGCCGAAGAAGAGGAGCGCAGAGGAACGGAAAGAAGAAGAAGTCTACACTGGTATGGTGTAGAATCAAACACTTTTACATTTTGATCATGACTTCAATGTCAGGAAATATGTTCCAAATGCCTTTTTTTGACCATTAACATTTCAGCAATCATAAAACACTGAGATCATTTCATTTCCTTTTTATTTGTTCCGTTCGTGGTGTGCACAACTTAATGTATAACAATTATTTACAAAACATATCTCTATAAACAAACCATACCTGAAAAAATATTTATAAAAATAAATCAATAGAAATAGATGGTCTGTCCTTTCTATTTTCTTAGTCACAGCCAATCATAACAGTATCATGGGAGGCGTGTGGCGCAGTGGATAGAGCCTTGGTATGGGGATCAGGGGAGCACAGGTTCAAACCCCACTGCAGTCAGCATGTCGTTGTGTCCCTGAGACACTTCACCTAACGGAAAGAAACAAAACATCACATATAGAATCAGCAAACACGCATTTAATCTGCAATGTTGGCCTTCTTGTTTAAAAAAAAATCAAGTGGTCAATTTTGTTGATGTTTGTGGAGGTGCCATGGCTAATTAAAGAAAAACAGAAAAACAAATAGGATCATATATTTGTTTCTTTTACAGGAGTAAGTTGACCCTCACAAGATGACGGACATCACACAGCAATTGATATCTTAAAATAGCTTTTGGTCAGATAAGGTCACACCGAATGAAGGTCCAGTCAAACAATATACTAAGTCAGTGTTCTTCACAAATAACAAAAAAAACTTGCAATTGAAATGAAAACATCCTTGTTTTGTGTGTGTCCTCTCTTTCAGGGTTCACTCTGCGAAAGGAGAACCTGGAGACTCTGGAGGCGATCAGCTACATGGCAGCGTCTCTCGGGGTCCTCCCGTCAGACTTCACCTACGCTGGGATCAAAGACAAGAGAGCCATCACCTTCCAGTCCATGGTGGTCAAGAAGGTCTCAACTCAGAGGTACAGCTGTGTTCCTGTGAGGGATTTGTTTGGTCTAGGAATAACCTATTTTAAAGTTGGGTACACAACAAGCTACCACCATGTTTACTCAATACATCTTTAAATAGCACAAAAGGGGAAATGAAGTGCTTCACAAACTAAGAAAACTCACCAACTCCCCTTGCAATCCAAAGACACAGCAACACATTATTTTAAAATCTGAACAGCTCTCCACTTCCAAACTTTAATATTCTGTATTTTTTTAATTATTGTTGCTTTACTTAGTTTATTGTATATTTATTGTATATTTATTTTTATTTTTGTTATGTCAAATCGTTTTTTTGAGATGTTTCCTTTTGATGTAGTTCTGTTTTTGCTCATTTTCAATTTTTTTAGCAACAGTATATATACAGTAGTATTCCCTCCTACTGTGTTTATGTGCTGACCAAATTCTTTGTATGTGTTAACCTACTTGGCAATAAACCTTCAACCAAAAGTCAACACAGGACTAAATGAAGCAAACTGTCAAATAAAAAAAAGAGTGTCTTGAGTTGGCCCATGAACAATCTCAGATCTTCTTAGACACTTCGAAGCCTCTCAATGAATATCATAAATCCACTCCTTTTCCCCCGATGTTATTCCCCACCAGGTTGAAGGAGAAGATGGCAGAGTTTGAGAGGAGGGGGATGTGTGTGACCCAGATCCGCTCCGTCAGCGAGCAGCTCAGACTGGGCCGGCTGCAGGGGAACCACTTCGACCTGGTGGTGCGCGACCTGAGGCCCCACGGTGACACACACTCCTCTGCTGCAGACACACACACTCGCCTGGCTGCGCTGGTAAAGGAGGCAGTGGAGAACGTAAAGGTAGCGAACCATTTTTTGTATTTTTTATGTTTTTTCGTTGGTTAGTTTAGTTTACATGTTAGTTTATCCTATTTTCAGGCTCAGTAGGCACCGATGACACACTAATCACTGTTCATTTTTTTTGTATGGGATTTGTGGAAAAAGTATGAGAAATATAAAACATTACCAACTTTACCCTCAAACGGCTGAGACCTGTTGTTTCTGTATCGAAGTCAAAGTCAAACTTTCTTGTCAATCTTTCAGTTTGTGTGTACAGACAGAGAGATCGAAAATACCGTTTCCCACAACCCCGAATACAAAAATATATAAAAATATGTATATCCTATATATCAGGGGTGTCAAACTCAAGGCCCAGGGGCCAAATCCGGCCCGCGACTTCATTTTATGTGGCCCCGCAAGAGCTTGCAAAGAATATAACACGTATAATTACACGGTTACATGCCACTTTACAGAAGCAGGTTGCCCATAAACTACATGTCCCACAATGCATCTCGTTTTGTGACATGCACACTGAAGAGACTTGCAATTATTTGCCCTGGACTTCTGCTTTCAGACGTAGTTAATTACTAGGTTATTATCCTATCTAATAATAAACCAATTCAGAAGCAATAATGTAATTTAATACATTATTTTATATATATATATTACATATTTATATATGTATATTTATATAGTTACAACCGGCCCTTTGAGTGCAACCTTTATGTGAATGTGGCCCGCGATGATATTGAGTTTGACACCCCTGCTATATATACACAATCAACAGACACATTTATACATATGCACACATTAAGACATAAATAAAAGCACAACAATCAATATATACAAAATAACAGTCACTTCAATATCTTTGGGATCACTCCTGCTATTCAGTAATACTTGAATTAGCCCAGTGATTTTTTTTTAAATAACTTCAATTAATATATGTAGAGCACTTTTTGTTCTTCATTTACTTCAAACCATTCAAGTTTGAGTGAAATGAATCGGAGCTCAGAGTAGTGTCCTGGCTTTCCTGTTCCCAAGTTGTGCGTTAACGTATAATGTTTCTCTTGGCAGGCCAGAGGTTTTGTCAACTACTACGGCCCGCAGAGGTTTGGCAGCGTGAAGAGCGTCCAGTCTGACCGCGTAGGGCTGGCTCTACTCAAAGAAGACATGGTAAGTCAGGCAGAGCATTATGATGTCCACACCTGATGTTATAACAAGCTATCATGCTGTAAAATGAAGGGTATCAGAAAGCCTGAAACATTTCCAGAAGAAAGTGTGAGATCATTCACATCATTGCCCTGTCAGTTAATCTGAAGTGTGTGTGTGTGTGTGTGTGTGTGTGTGTGTGGCAGGTGAGTGCCGTGCGTCTCTTCTTCACTCCAGAAGACCTCAGTGATCCAGTGAACAACGCCAAGAGACACTTCATTCAAACAGGTGAGAGCTAGGACAATTCTGGGTTTCATTTTTTGCAAACAATGTAAAAAGATAGTCATTTGCTGTCATCCATCTTTTTTTGAGAACAACTAACGAATGACCTTTTTAGGAATTCCACATAACTGTTTCGCTTTCTTTATCCCTTTCTCTTGTCTTCCCTGCCAGATAACGCTAAGGAGTCTTTGGCGCTGATGCCGCTGTCGAAGGCCAGGGAGCGGCTGATGCTCCGGGCCATGAACCGCTACGGGACCGGGGCGGATGGATGCACCCAGGGCTGGCTGAGCCTGCCCCACAGCATGAGGGTGTTCTACCCCCACGCCTACTGCAGCAGGTCAGAGCCCACAGCACACTGTTAGCTCCACTGCACACACTGGGAGGCATTTAAAGAAAAATCCCCAAAGAATTAGTTTTCATCAAAAAAAAAAAAAGTATTTTACTGGTAACTGTATTCTGTGTGATATCAGTGTTCTGTGAAATGTCTATGTGAAGCACTTTGGACTGCACTTGTTTTATAAAAGGTGCTATACAAATAAAGATTATTATTATTATTATATTATTATTATTGAATAAATATTCAGTTTACTGCAAATATATATATTTTTTCTTTTTAATGTGAGACTGTATTTTGCATCAAGGAAGCTGGAAAATGATGTGTCCAAGCATAAAACACAATATAAACGCATATTCTTGTATATAAATACACTATATACATATTTTACATACATATTTTATATGAAAATATGACATCATCATAGACAAAAATAATGCATAGTGAATTATTTTCCTTTGTTTGACTTTACACACATTTATTAAGGCGATCTCATTACTGTTTACCATTTGACTGTACAGCAGACTGAATATGTTAGACTTTTGAAGGGACTGGAAATACGTTTTTGGAGATAAACTGTTTAGGGAAATTGAATCCAGCTACCAGTGCTTTAATTGTTAAATAAAGATGATTGTTGTGATCTATCTGTTTCCCAGAGTGTGGAACGAGGCTGTGGCTCACAGACTGAGCACTCTGGGCCACAGAGCCCGGAGAGGAGACCTGGTGTGGCTGCAGGAGGACTCCGCTGAGAGCAGCCTGCCTCAGGTAACAGACGGTTATAGGGTGGTAACACACGTTGAATAAGGATAAAGAGTATTGAATATTTAGGGTGTAATGCAGCCATATTTGTACCAATGGAGCAAACACTGCTTTCAGCTGGACTAAGTACAGTATGGGACTACACAAGCCTGACTTAAACCTTAGATATACAGATCAAACAGCTCAAATGTCAGTATGCAAATTAGTATCTGTGCTTGTTTATTAAAGGGGACCTATGCCCATTTCCAAAATATATGTCTGTTACTTCTACGGTCTAAGACAGTCAAAATATTAAATAAATGTCCAACTTGAATCTGTGATGTCAAAGCTTCATAGACAGTGAATGGGAAATATGTTTTAGATGACAGTGAGGGCACAGTTTTCTAGAAAGTGTACCTATTCATTGCAGGAACTCTTAATGTTAGGACATCTTATCAAATTTTGCAAAAGCCATGTCCGTGCTTTTAAACGTTCCTTTTTCTCTTTTGCAGATCCATGTGGTGACGGACCAAGAGGAGCAAGAAGAGGTGTACACATTGGGACATGTATGTGCTTTTGGGAAATACTTTTACATTAATTGCTCCTTTTTCTACTTTTCTCGCAACTTTTGCTGTTTAGGTTTCAAGGTCTCAAGGCTTTATTGCCATTTGCACATTAGCTACAGTGTAGATATGGCAATGAAAAACGTACAGGTCACAGGCTCCTCCAACAGTTTAACATACATATAGGACATAGAACAAATAAGATAAGATAAGATTGAAAAGCAGGACAGCACAGATTCACACAGATTAATACAAATTAAGGATAAAATCAAAGTTTTTTAATTATAACTATAAAATAAGAAATGAATTAAAATGAACATATATAAATATTTGGTCATTTGTACATATTATTTACATGTGTGTGTGAAAACAGTGTGTATTTTATGTCCATTAATATAGAATAAAAATAGTGCAAGACAATGTTTTGAGATGTGCAAGTAAATACAAATAAAATATTATTATTATTATCCTTTCAGGTGTTGATGCCGATGCCTGGAAACACAGTGAAGTATCCAGAAAACGCCATGGGGGCCTGGTATCAGGAGAGACTGTCCCGAGACGGGCTGGACGGCTGTCGCTTCAGAGTCAGCAACCTCAAACTAAACCTCCCCGGCTGCCACCGCCCCCTGCTGGCCTCGCCACGCAACCTCAGCTACCAGCTCCAGAGAGCGGCCTGTGGGGAGGCGGGGGAGGAGGAGTCGACAGGGAACAGCAGTAGAAACAGTGACCGGCAGCTCAACGGCACTATGGCAGAGGGGAAGCTAACTCTCACTTTAAACTTCGACCTGGACTCCTCCTGCTACGCCACCATCTGCCTCAGAGAGATCATGAAGTGTGACCCCTAGAGGTCACTTGTATTTCTACACATTTGTAGAAGTTTTTTTGTTTTAATTTTTTTGTAAACCCTCATTGTGATACGTTATTAGTAGCCTTATTTCTTTCATTGTTAAGGTAACACATAAGTCTGTGTTTATAAAAAGAAAAAAAAATGCATAATGTGCAGTTGATAAAACACATGAACAACTATAAATGTAAAACAGTGTTAACCGTATTTGTGTTTTGTGCCATGAATAAAACTTTTAGAGAAAAACAAATTGTTTACTTTTTTTCCATAACTTTTTTCCGCGCTTTTATTTTCAAATGTTAAAGAGGCCCTATTATGTTTTTTTTTTTTTTAGAGTTGTCCCTTTCCTGTACTGTGTTATAGGTGTGTGTGCATGTAAATGGTCTGCAAAGGCTAAAATCCCTGTGTTTCCTTCTATTGGCTAGCGCTCTGACACATTTCAAGTGATAGGCTAAGGGGCGGGACATCATTAAGTGACCAATCACAAAAGAGCCGGCCAGCTAAACATTCTGAGCAGACTGGGCTCTGGTTTCAGACAGAGGGTGAAAAGAGGTGCTGCAGCACAGGCAGTACAAATAAAGAGCGTTTAGAAATAAATGTGTGCTTGTGATTAGTGAAGAGTAGTGTACTGGTCACTAATCACCACTAGATGGAGACAACACACAGCAATATTAGGTCGTATAACAGGGGCTCCGACTCTTCTCAATGTAATGTAAATAGAGAGTTTCAACATTTTTGTATAAGTTTGAATATTTAATGAGTTGTTATCAGAGTGAAAACAGCACCTGCACCACATGAGAGAAACGCTGATGATGTTAATGAGTATATCACGCCACTAATCTGGGGCTAAATCCAGTGTGTCCGTACACATGATCCACTCACAGTTAAAAAATGATTTGTACACCAGCAGGAGAGGCATTCCTGAAGTAATATAAAAAATAATGAAGCATAAAACTCTTGTATAATCACGGTGCTGAGGGGCAGCATTCAATCTTTCTTATAGTTGATCCGGATCTGCCTCCTGTGACTGATTTATGCAATTTGTATGAGAATGTTTAAAGACAGCAGCATATTAAATCTCCCTCATGAATAACTCACATTGGTTATAACTGCAGGGTGTTTTTTTTTATTGTAAGCAATGTAAAAACTGACTTTATGGAAGTTTTAGTTGGAGGTGGGTTCTGACATGCAGTCTGTCATTAACCCACAGCGCTGGGTGATAAACTGCCTGCCAGCAAACGAACCCTCTGAGCCAAGGAGACGCATTAGCAGTAATGAGTTTCTTAACTGTTTCAGGAGTTTAGTTACAAAGCGAAATACTTTATCAACCAGAAAAAAAGATTGTATGTATTTGGAGTTTCTTGCCTTGTGAGTCAAACTAAATATTGACAGATCGACCAATACCTCCCTGTGTTCTTTCATTCCTAATACTTGTGATTTATTGTTTTAAAAGATCTCACGCATTGATATGAAATGAGAGTTTATAGAAGTTGTGTCCCAGGAGGCATTAAGGCTGCATATTTAAGTGTGAAACTCCTTGACCCCTCAACAGTCACCACACTTTTAACCTTGCCTGCAGATGTTGGTTTTAAACACGACGTTTCCAACCGGTGATCACAGAAAATAGAAAAGAAAATAGTATTGCTTCCAAATTTAACTTGAGTATATACTTTACTGGCACAATTTGCAAAGTGGTGGTGTGGATAAGGCCCAGTATAGTTGCAGTTGAAAAGTAGGATATAATTGGCCTGATTCTACGTTACGCTAAATCGCTACGCTATACTTTTTCTACACTGACAGAAATGGGCGAGTGACGTCTCTGCATCCTCGGGCTAATCCTGTTCCAGCTTGCTATAGATAAATGTTGACCCACTTCAACAGCAAAAATGACAACTTTACTACTCGTCTCATTGAGAAAGGCAGAGAAAAGTCTTGAGACAAGGAAGTCAAGGGTTATGAACGCCGATTACCATGATGACCATTGACGTATATAGGCCTACTCTAGAAAGGAGGAAGTGGAAGGAAAGGGTTATGAAAGACACAGAGCAGTATGGCTTTCTATGGCCAAGTTTTTTCTTTAGACCAATTAAACATCCTTGCTGTGAGTCCAGTTACAACAATTGTGGATATTTCTGCTGAGACATTTCTGGAATTGCGTTTTTTTTCGCAATCTCACTGGTTCTATAGAGGTTGAGTTTAGTTTGGAAAAAGCTAATGATACCTGCTTTAAAGTGGCCCTTTCATGCATGTTCAGGTATTTAGTGTTTCTACAGTGACATGTCTCCATGCTTTCATGTTCAAAAAGCTCTTTATTTTTCTCATTCCCGCCGGCTCTGTTGTGATTGGTCAACTGCCTAGAGATGCTCCGCCCCTTAGCCTATCACGTACAATGCGTTGGAGCGCTATCAAATAGAAGCACAAGTGTTACATAGTGATTTCACTATGTCAGGAAGTAAACAAAGGAGTCGATTGGAGGTGTTTCAGCTAGGGGGGAACTTAGCCTTTGCAGACCATTGACATGCACAAAAACCTTTCTAACACACTACAGGGAAGGAAGATCCCCCAAAAGCATAATAGAGCCTGGGTTATAGTACTTATCATTGTGCTTTACATGTGCATTTTAGGCCTATACTACACCTTATAGAGTTGTGTTGTATTCACATCGGTTATCAACCCTGTGAACAGATGACCAATGGACTTCTGAATCTCCCAGTAGGTGGAGCAGGCCTCTTTGAACCCATATAATTGAGCCTGATAACCTCTGATAACGCCAATCCATTGGGTTGATAACACCTGGAGAGGGTGGAAAACGTAATGTGCTCTCAAGACAAAATTACAATTTGAAACCAAGTTTTTAGGGGCTTTAAGTGGAAGAGAAAGGGACAAGTAAAGTAAGTAAAGAAAGAGTTCTGCAGCATGTTCTGGTTTAATCAGCCTATGTGTAAGAGGTTCACACACACTCAGAAACAGCTCATGATAAGATATATAAACATTCCAACAACCTTTGACCCTGCTTGAGCTGTCTTTCCTCCAGTCAGTTGATTGGCAAGTGGTTCCCTGTGTTTTTACTAGAGCAGACGCTGATACGGGACTGTGCATGTGGGAATTTTGAAAATGCTTGCGTGCATGTCTTTCTGAACTTGTCTGTGCCTGTGAAAGAGAAAGCAAGTGGTTTTTTTCTGGGACCCCTGTCGCTGCAATCCAGAAGTGACTTCCTTGGTTCACATCATGGCTGAGTACAGTGGAAGCATAACTCAAACTGCATCTTGACTAATCTCAGTATTTGAAAACTTATCCCCCCCAATGATTTTACAGTATGTTTCTTTTGACTTGTAAGCCGCCACTTTTATGGGAATATCTTCGGTAAGTCTTTAGGATTTCCAGAGTTGTCTTTAAAGCTCCTATTCTACATTGCGGCCATTTAATCAAGAGATTTATATTACTGATGCACTTAAGTGACATTCTTGGGGTTTGTGCACGAAGGCTCTTGGATTCGATTCTGGTGTTTTGATTGCGAGGATTGAAGCTAACAAGGAGCGCACTTGTTGGGAAGAAAAGTAAAAACCAGATGATGTGGAAATGACTTTACCATGTGAAATTCACATGAAATACGCAAATGCTATTAGAGTGAGCTTTCTCATATTGTACCCTATAGACAAACCCATGACCGCATTTGCCTGGATGTGCATTTATTATGGTTTTATTCAACAGTAAAACCACTGGATATCAGTGCTGTCTTAAGGCTGATCTGTCACCCATTTAGAGTTCTCTAGGCAGTGTCCCACATGTGAGAGGCCTGCATGTGGAAAGTACACTGACCTGATAACTGCAGCTGAGCTATTGACAAGCGGATGGAGCATCAATGGATGGAGAAGTGGGATCCATACGATGTCAAGAGATATGAAGTCATTTAGATTTAACCCAATCAGGAACAGAATTATTAAAAAGAAAAAGATCCGTTTTGTAAAGCAGAATAACATATTCTATCTAACTTTTTAAAGCCTTATGTTGACTTAAATCACACGTTTTCAAACTCAAGGCTCGGGGGCCAAATCAGGCCCTTGGTGGATTTAATTTCGGCCCGCAGGATAATTTCTAATTACTATTAGATCTGACCCGACGGTATATTGCACACACACCTTCACTCCATCCTGAGGGTCTCCTCAGCTCAGAGCCTGAGCCCAAACATTGATGAACTTGCACCCAAGATGAGATGCCAAGTATCTGCTTGAACTAGCATCACCGAGCAGCACACTGAGTTTACATGGATGTTTCCTTCTGCACTTTGTTTCTTGAGACAACAGGGCATGTTTGGTTTTCTCTTTGAGGGAAATTGTTTTTTTGAATCTGTTGTTGGCCTGTGGAAAAATGTAATCATAAGAAATGACTCTGGAAAAGCTGCAGATAGAGCCATAAGAAATGAATGCAACTGATTATTTAATGTTTAATGTTGTTTTTATATACAATCATTTAAGCTTTGTTAGTTCCAGGTTGAATATGTGCAATAAGTTCATTTCAATAAATTCTGCAATAAACATTGAACCAGTCCGACCTTCGACTAGTACCCATTTTTTTTATTTTGGCCCACTGTGTATTTCAGTTTGACACCCCTGACTTAAATGATCTGAAAACACATTGTGAGATGGTTTAAGTTTTAGGATGATGGTGAAAAAAGAAAACATGTTTAATCAGCTTCCCTAGAAAAAGATCAGGGTTAGGGTTTCGAAACCAAAGTATGACAACAACCAAAAAACATGCACCAAAACATGATACCCTTAATGTTGTGTTTTACAAGATTATTCCTAACATTAGCACTATAAGGTTGCAACCAGGGTGAAAAGTTACCGATGAATCCAAATGCTGGTGAATGTGATCTCTGGTAGCGAATGAAGCACAGATCTAAAACAGCTCTTTCCTATAATAAAATAAATAAAGAGTCGTAAAACGTCTGGCTGTTAAAAAATAAAAGTGGCTGTTGACTTTTGGATTGGACCACTCACTGTGCCCACTCAGTGGAAAAACTTCATTTCCTGCCCTGTTAGTGACCCATCGAACAACCCAACTTTAACACACTCAGGCATACCACCAATCGGGGTAAACTGCTTGCACATGAGCCATTAATGGGTTACTCACCACAACTGGGATTTTTTCTCACACTGTAAAAGTTAAGAAAGAAAAAAAGTGTTAAACCTCTGCCTGGTTACAGTGAGTGCTCTGTGCCGGAGTGGAGGAATCTGTTGACTGGCTGCAAAGCACAGGGAGGTGAGGGAAAGCTCATTATTTTTAATGGCACTGGTAGAGAGGGAGGAAGAGAGAAAGTGAGAGAAATGGACCACAGTAATGACTGCAACACCTGAGGGCTTGTTTTTAATTGAGTGATCGTTCGGAAATAAACCTGGCCACTAAGGCTGAGTCTAAATGTATGCAAGAATACATCATAAGTTTACAATCACTTATTTGAATTTCCTTTTTTTATCAGAAGCAGAATTGTCTTTATTACTAAGTATGTTTCAGACATCAGAGGAATTTGCTTTGGTGTAAACGGTGCATTCAAAGACACAGAAAGAAGAATATGTTGTTTTAAAAAAAATAAACAAAGCAAGAAATAGTGCTATTTAAAAATATATATATATATTATTGTAATAAATACACAAAATAGTTTATGAAAGCTCCTGCATGATATGTTAGATGCCATAGTGTGACGCCCTGTTAATAAAAGAACCACAAAGCAGAGACTGATTCAGGTAACGTTTTCAAGGTGTTTATTGAAAGAGCAGGCAGGCAGTGATGGCTAGGAAGCAGAGATTTGTCCAAGGAAACCACTAGAGTTCACACACAAAACTGGAGATCTGGGAAACAAAGCTCTAGGCTGCAGACCGGCACTCTGGTTCGTCCAAATACATGGAATCATCTGGAAGAACGGTGGAGTGAGGACTGGGCTTTTATGGAGCAGGTTGATGAGGTGATTGGGAACAGGTGTGCCTCGTCTGCAGCCAGGAGAGTGCAGGCTAGCCACGCCCCCTGCCACACACAAGAAGGGTTAGGCAAGGGGTTTTCAGTGCAGACTTCATTCCTTTATTTATATTTCTTCAATGTCTACATATTTTTGGAGGTGACATGTAGGCTCCACACACTTTAGGAAACATATTGCTTGCCGTGCTACATCCTTTCATTGCCATCAACCTTTCTCCTTCCCATCAATCAGTGTCTCAGTGACTGTAGTCCTGTAATTACCTTGTTGACTAAATCCCAGCTGTGTGTGTGTGTGTGTGTGCATTTTCAAAACATGTCCCTGTGTGAGTGTGTGTTCATGGACGGACAGGAATGAAAATGGGAGGCCGGCCACTTTGGAGCAGCTGCACCGGTGCGCCTGTCGGGTTCAGAGCCCGAGGAGGAGAGGGAGAGCTGTCCTCACGGTGATTGATGGAGCCGCTTCCTGTCCTGGTAGAGGTTATTTAGGAGCTCTGAGGGACCATCGTTATTTCCTGATGCTCTTAAATATCCCCAATCCTCCCTACCCCCCCTCTTCATCTTTTTTTTTTTTACTTTCTTCACCCTGGCCTCCTAAATCTGCCTCTTGCTTTAAAAAGGAATGACAGAAATTGTTTACATATGGCCGGCTGATATCTACACCAAATTATCTACACAGTATCTCACATCCAGCCATGCTTAGACCATTAGATAATATGTTGAGCAAAGTAAAAGCACTGTTTATCAGAAATGTAACCTAACTGAGTCATTATAGTCCGCTAAAACTGGATATGGCCCATACTTAATGCTGTTATTCTCTCTGTGCTTCAATACAAACAGTCATGCATCAGCCATAAGCCACATATATCTCAATTTTGTTTATCCACTCCCTTTCTTTTACCCACATTTTTATCCCTGGTTGACTTCTTTCACTTTGTTTCTCACCCTACTTTTTTTTTATATCTCCCTCTTATCGACAATGTTATATATAGCTTAAAGAAATAGTAAGCTCTCACCATCAATTACATCAGAATAGTTTTTCTTTTTTGAACACAGCAATATTCAAATGTACCGTACCAGAAGTAAAACAAGTTTGTTTACCCAATAATCCACACATTTATACATATTCACTCATTTCTGCTGCATGGTTAAGCTTGATTCGACCTCACCGGATCCTTTTATCAGTTTGTTAGCATCGCAAGAGCTCCCTCGACAAAAAGAGTTGTATTTTGCAAAGTAACGTCAATGATACCCAACAGGTTTTCTTCAGCAAGATGATGTCCCATTATTAAATCACTTAACAAGCGTAAAAGTCATTGCCAGAAGTAAAAAGCTAACATTAGCACAATAGCTTTAAACCAACCACATCATCATTGCATGGCTCCGCTAAGCTAAAGGCGGATAATGTTTAGCACGATGGCGCTTAGTAGACTTACAGTATGTGAACACTTGTTAGCAACTGCCGTGTTTAAGACTGATAGAGACTTTGGACAATCAATAGTGGGGTGTTTACTAAAGTATTTTATGTTGTAGAATAAAATGTGAAAATCTCTTAAAGGTAGGGTAATTCACTTAAGAAACACTTATTATTAAAATCCATGGAATACTCTTAACATCCCGATAGCAGTGAATAAATGAAATGCTTTGACAACAAATCTATCATATACAAATATTTCATCTTTGGAAGCCGTGGCGCTGTAAAAAGCAAGTCCAATTATCTGCCTCGGCCAGCGGCAGATAATTGGATGGCCTACCTGCCTGTCAGCCTTCCATCTCGTGCACAAACTTATCTCATTGGTCACTCGCGCGGATCAGTCATCAGCCTGCATGGTTTTTCATACCACTGCTACGCTGACGACACCCAATTAATTCTGTCCTTTCCCCGCACAGAGACCCAGGTCGTCGCACGCATCTCTGCTTGTCTAGCTGACATCTCTCAGTGGATGTCTGCTCATCATCTCAAGCTCAACCTCGACAAGACTGAACTGCTTTTCCTTCGGGGAAAAGATTGTCCCACTCTTGACCTAACAATCAACATCGGCACCTCTGTTGTTTCCCCGACTCAGACTGCAAGGAATCTGGGTGTGACCCTAGATAACAAACTGTCTTTCACTGCAAACATCGCTGCTTCAACCCGCTGCTGCAGATACACTCTTTACAACATCAGGAGGATACGTCGCCAGCTGACCCAGAAAGCAGCGCAGGTTCTGGTCCAGGCTCTCGTCATCTCACGCCTAGACTACTGCAACTCCCTCCTGGCTGGTCTGCCTGCCTGTGCCATCCGACCTCTGCAGCTCATCCAGAATGCAGCGGCTCGTCTGGTCTTCAACCTTCCTAAATGTTCCCACACCACGCCGCTCCTCCGCTCCCTTCACTGGCTTCCGGTAACTGCTAGAATCCACTTCAAGACAATGGTACTTGCGTGCCATGCTGCGAATGGATCTGGCCCTTCCTACATCCAGGACATGGTTAAACTGTACACACATTTTTTTCGGTTGTGTACTTTCAAATTCTAGCGCACTCAAGCTGGTCTCTCCATTCTTACCAACCCAACCTTTAAGCTAATGTTAACAACGGACCTTATTTCAGGCATCTAATTGTTCAAAAAGCCGTTGACTTCAAGACAAGGAAACTGAAGTGGGAAAATGCTAACACAGCTCGATTTTGTTGGACTCATTCCTGCACCACTCCAGTCTGGTCACATACTGTACAGTAACAAAGTACAGAGATGCTCCACCAGACTCCAACCACAATGTATAAAACTCCATTCAAGCCGCAATACTTTTGTTCATTGGCCGCCCCCTCGTCTGTGAAATTCACAAAGCCTCCCTCACAGCTAAACGTGTGCTCATTCCAGAGACCCTGAGCATCACTCCACTGGTCTTTAAACCCAGATGACAGTAACTGCTGGTGAATAGGGCTGAGACAAACGGAGAGAAGACAGAACACAAAGGGGTTGAGGAGGAGGAACACAAAGAATGGCGTATGTAACAGTTCAATGTCTAATTAAATTTTGTATGAGGGGAAATTTGCCAAGAATAGAGCCATTGTTTCGCGGCAACTGGAAAAACCTGACATCCATCTGTGCGTGTGGTTCCTTTTAAAACCCTTATTCTGCAGAGGAAATTGATATAGTGGAGTTAGTACGAGAAAAGAAAAAGATATAAATCATTAATCATAAAAAAAACATTGCATTCTATTGAGTAGAAACAACTAGCCATATGAGGTTTTGGTTTTGAGATAAACAGTTTCAGTGGGTTTACATATTGCTTTTTGTCGACGTTTGAATAGATAAAGCATGACTACACTACAGCTACATAATACACAATCATGTCATGACTGATCCAAAACACCTCAGCCATTTCCCCTCTCTTATCAGCTACTGGCTATGATTTGTGTAAATACACAAGCTCAATGGACCGCCATGTTCTATTTTTTGTTAGCTGAAAGGTTTCTCTGGGAAAGCCCAACAACTATATATTCTACTGATCGCCTAAGGGAGTTTGCATACATAAAAAAGACAAAAAAAGAGACTGATTTAATGCATAAAGGATGAAACGAAAAGTGTTAATAAAACGCAATATGTTGGAGCCATACTTGCCAACCTTTAGACCTCAGAAATCGGGAGCATTTCAAAATGAAAAATTGGGGGGAGTGCTAGTGGATCGCCGGAGCTGTTAGATTAACATTAACATGCTTATTGTAGTTGTAAGTGCACTGCCTTGCGGCCTGTAGCACCGTCCTTGATGGAGCATATGTGTGGGCTGGACCTGTATTTTACAGGAAAGGAGTGAGCAGAGAGTAGAGTAGTTGTCGATTCTTGTTCTGTTTTCTGTGAATATCTGCCTCACCTCTCAGACTTTGAATTGAGCGCGCTACTAAAGAGAGGTGTTACCATGGAAACCAAACAATGGTGTTGTATTAAAGTCCGAGTGGAAACAGTCGTGTGTAAATCTGATTTTGTAAGAAATCGGGAGAAATGCGGGAGAAATATGCCCCCGGGAGGAAACCGGGAGAGGGCAATGAAATCGGGAGTCTCCCGCGAAAATCGGGAGGGTTGACAAGTATGGTTGGAGGCTAGCCCATAGAAGTGGGAGTGTTACATATTGATGGCTATGTTACGGCACTCTTGGATTTAAGCCCTTGTAGACCATTTGCGTGCACAAAAACCTAGCACACTGTAGGAAACCCCAAATTGTCACTGTATGCATGCTGATGTAAGTGTAACCCAATTGTCCCGTAGCCTCTCTGAACACCCTGGGACTCTGCGTTGTGTTTGTTATTGGTGATGGGATGTTATGCAGAGGGGAGGCAGTAGATCGGATTGTGATGGAGACGCTGAGTAATTATTTATTCATCCCAATGGCAGCTCTTCTGACACACCTTTTGCGGAGTGAATACAAACATTAGCTCATTAGCTACATGCTAACCAATACAATAACCAAATGAAAAGACAAAACATAAAAATCTCACTCCCAAACATACACAAATGGGTAAATAAACATTTAAACTAACCCATTAATTAAATAAATGGAATGTTTGGACGTTTTTAACATAATAATGGGTACAATTATTTGCCGCCATTAACACTGCTCACCTTTTGCGGAGTGAATACAAACATTAGCGCCAAGATGGCGGCCGCACCCAGAACAACAGGAGAAATACGGTGTCCCACAATGGACAAAAAACAACACCTAGTGGCCTGTCAAGGCTGTCACCTTACATAAGCATTTAGCTAAGAGCCAAAGAATGCATTTTAATTTGATTGTATTAATGTGAAACAGAGGTTTTGGCAAGTTGTGTGAAACAACAGTTGTGGGAAAAAATAATGGCTTCGATTTCCACTCTCGATACATCTGTTGCGAAAAAACAATTCTCCCCCCCTTTTATCTCCAAACAAGCATCCAATATTTAAAACTGGCAACAGACCAGGGTGTGAAATTCATCAGGTTTTTCAAAAGCACTTGCTCTGTATACAGTCATGCGTATGGCTCTGGACAAAAGCTGCTCACATTGTGTCAGCTGGCTTTTAGGAATGACTCAGGGCCGAAGCTCTTCTGCTGTGAAGTTGTGTGATTTATCAAGATAAGGGCTGAGTATGATCTAATATAGCTTATTTCCTACAGGAGTCGTATCACTTATTTAAGGATGTCCTGAGAATCTGTCAGATCTAATGAAGGGCACATTGTTGTGTGGATGTCTTCAGCAATCGAGGAACATTAATGCAGATTTTGACGTTATTACATAAGAACACGTGCTTGGGTAACTGTAATACAAGGTTTCCGCACTTCTGTCACATCTGGGTTGTTGCATCCACTTTTTGATGTGTTTTCTTGTTAATCCGCGGAGAGCAAAGACAGAGAAGAAGAAGGGAAATGGCCCTGCTTGGGTATACTTAGACCTGATGGTTAAGGAAACATTATCTAAACGATATGGCTGATAAGGGTTAGAAAAGGAAAACAGTGTGCTTATGAGCAATTACGTAACTCGCCTCTTTAAATCTGGTAGGCTCTCCTGTGAACAGCTCCATTGGGATTAGTCGTTTCTCATAGGGACCAAAGGATCAAGAAATGTCTTGTTCCCACCATACTCCCTCTGACTATCCCTTATAGTTTATCTATCATACAACTCATAATATTATCTTTGTTTCTGTTTCCGTCTTTCTTTAGATTTCTGCCGTTTCTGTTCTTTGTCTTGTCTGTTCCTCTCCCACTTTTTCCTCTTCCCTCTGCTCTGTGAACAACTTAATGGACTGTGAATGGGTTTTTAAGAAAGC
This sequence comes from Notothenia rossii, assembly GCF_949606895.1. Lineage (NCBI taxonomy): Eukaryota > Metazoa > Chordata > Actinopteri > Perciformes > Nototheniidae > Notothenia > Notothenia rossii. Next base: position 58,740,008 of record NC_136908.1, on the reverse strand, counting down.
CAAACCTTTGTGGTTTGGACAGCATGTCAGGCAGACTGAGTTTGAGGTGCTGTCACACATCTGCATTATACGACTAAGGAGTGGATATTACCGCTCTAAGACGACTAAGTCAAAACAATTTGTTCATTATGAGTCCGTAAATGAGCTGTCACATGATCAAACTTCAACAGATGGATTTATTTGAATGTATATATTGAGTATGATGTGACCAGGCGCACATTTTATTACAAAATGAACTTTTTAAATGTTGTACCTCATGTGTTGTCCATCTGCTTTGCTTGGATATACATTAACCCAGAACCTAAAGCTGATGTTAGGAATATTTGTACTTATTTAAACAATGGATGGACAGGTATCATGTGTAATGTGCTACAGTAGGGGTTGCTCATAGTGATATACAGATAACCCTAACCCTTATTCCTGACGGTTGATTTTTATTCTAACAAGACAATAAATCATCTTGTTCATATATTGTTAGCAACATATCGTTAGCAACATGGCGACAATTAGCAGCCTGGCTATCTTTTGCCAAATACTTCCAACTTTAAACATTGCTCTGGTTGTTCAGCACCTGGGGGAACCATTTTTAAATTGTAATTTACAATGCCTCATAGCGAAATGCTCAAGCTGTTATGTCCAGGGCTTTTATTGTGAAAGGGTGTAGGGATAGAATTGCATCCTGAAAGGGAGTCGTATAAAGAACTAATCTAAATGCCTACATCATTATACAGCCATTCTTTGTGCAACAAAACAATACTTCATAAGTTAAGAAACACCTTTTCATTTTAAGGTACATTTTTTGTCAACAGCGCCATTCATTCACTCCGCTGCTGAACAGTTTTGTTTACACGTTGAACATTAGTTGAGGGTCATTACAAACTATAGGCTATTAGGAATATTCGTGACACACTTACATATTGGAAAAACTACCCGCTGATTTTGGACGATAGGAAACCCCAAAATTAAAGAAAACACCTGCATGCGTGTCGTAATGGAGTGCTGGGATATCAAAAACTGCCAAAACAGCTTTAGTATTGGCTCTGATTCCATATAAAGCGTGTGACACCGACTTAAATGATCCCACTGGTGTTCATTTGGGTTGAGGTCTGGGACAGCAAGAGGGTGTTTCCATTGCAGCTGAATGGGCAGGTTGCAGCACCTGAGCAGATGTTACCTCTTTTTAACTATTATACTGTTTTTCCTTAATATAAGGTCTCAGATATATACAAAACATGTCTCTGAAGTGTTTGGCTCGATATACCAAACAGATCATTGCATCATCCCATAATCCCCTCTGTTTCAGCCCTGTTTCAAAAGTGCTGATTCTCTGTCTGTTACTTTAGATGAAAATAAGGAGCTGCTCCCCACGCCCCTGTGATGCCCCTTTCACACCAACGCGGTTCCAGGGCCGGTTCAGAGCTAGAGCCTGATAAGCACCGTTTTTTCCTGTTCACACCGCAGCGGAGCCGGCTCTTTTCCCCGAAAACTGGTTCTTACCAAGCTCCAAAAAGTGTTCGGCCTAGAAGCAAGAACTGCATACATCACGCTTACGTCGGAGCAGCCTGAGCAACGAGTACGGCAAATAAAAGTTGTAACAAGCAGTAGCACTGAGTGACTATGCAACCACACACTTGTAAAAAGGAAACACTAACCAGGCTTAGTGTGATTCTGTTTATTTGTACCTTACTTTGACCATCCGCTCGCTGTCATTGATCATTGTGGAGAGCAAGCAGACGTTTTGTTTTGTATTATAGCAGCTATCGGATGGAATCAATACATGGGCTGCACAGGTTGTCATGTCCGTCTATCACAAGTAGAATCATAATGAAAAATATGTCGGTAAAATGTGTCTGTAGAAAATGGCTTATGCCACAATAGGATAGCAACAACAAGTAGTCAAGATATTCAGTTTAGCTTTGGTTGCTATGCTAACATCACCCATTTTATACCAGAGAAACTTTCATAACAGCGTTGTGATGCCAAACACCAGGCAGCACTGCAGCGGTCGGTAAATGCCGCTGAAACACATTAATAAACAATGAACCACAGCACTCTGGAGAAAAGTACAAGGGTTGAGAAGTAGTTATTTAATTTAATCTGGCTTCCTACGATTAAAAGCAACACAATCATCGACCTGACGCAGTGCCCCATTGTTGTTGTTGTGAGCGCCGTTGGGGAGAAGGACGTCATGACGCAGCAGCGGCAGCACCAGTCGGGCTCTGGGCGGTGTGAACAAAACGGGGGCTGAAATGAAAAAACGGTTCCGAACCAGAAAAGCTCTAGCACGGAGCTAGAACGGGAACCGCGTTAAAAAGAACACAATGTGGCTCTAGGGGGAGATTCAGGTGATAAGGGGGGGGGGGGGGGGGGGGGGGGGGGTCTTTTTGATTGGCCAATGGTTACACAAGCCAACAAATTGTTATGACATCATAAAGTGGCCAAAATCTGATCAGCTCATATTCTGACAGGTTTTTATATAAATGGATCAGGACAAAAAGAGAGAGAATATTTTTTCCTGACATTTTTAGAGTGTCTTTACACAGAGGGGACACATGTTTATGAATACAAGACAATAAAAAGTGGATTTTGCATAATAGGTGACCTTTAAAGAATTCCAACTAGTCCAAGTGCTGACATCTGCATCGTAACACGGTGCAGAAGAGCACTGTAAAAAAGACCTTTGGCTTCCAATCTGCATGGGGGTGATTATATCAGAACACGCCCCTTCTGTCGGATCGCCTTCCCTGTCCTCACAGGTCCTGCTGGAGGTATGATATCGGATGACACATTCCCACACCCCCAGTCAGGCATGGGAGAGCGGGTTGGGGGGGGGGGGGGTGAATTCACACGCGCCTCGCCGCCTCTGTTAGAACTGGTCTGCGAAGATAAAGATGCAGACACCTACGCATATGACCCGCCTCGAGATGTCCTTGCGCACGTAAACTGTAAGAGTGGAAAATGCATACACAAATGTACACTGAGATAAGAGAGGGGACAAGCTGAGGCTTTCCACCAGATTAAGATGACTATCAGATTCTTGTAAGGTAAAGGCCAAAAAGGTTTCTAGACAGTTAAAAGATATATGGTGTTAGAGAGAAAACAGCTAGCAAAAAAATGAATAGCTTGTTGGACAAGAAGATCACCTGAACTGTAATTATGAAGCTATCGCCAGTGCCTGGTTAGTTTAGCTTAGCATACATTTTGGCAACAGAACTAGTGTATTGTAGTTCTAAGCACATTCCTTGAAAGTCAATACCCCTCAGATATTGAGACCGTGTAAGTAGTCCTTGACTTTTAACCCGGAAGTTTCTGTCATGGATGTCGGATCACACCGCTGTGAGGTCCTTGAGCTTTGGGAAGTGTCTGTGATGGTCATGCTCCCATTATTACCCTCCCTGGGCTTTAACAACACCCCAATGATACTCATATTCCACAGGTCAACAGAGAAACGGTGAAAAAGGGGCGTCAAAGTTTGGTAGAGTCACATGAATGGTCTAACAACTGACATTTTACAGTCGGAAAGAATGGCTTCACACATGCCTTAGGGAAGATTTTGCTGGCTCTTTCAGTCACTGTGTGTGTGTGGCACTTCCACTAAATCTGTAACTAATCCATTTCCCACAAGAATGAGCCTCTCTACATCTCAGTATCACTGGTTTACGACACAACATCCACATGCTCAGCTCCGGCTGGCGAGTAAACAAACATGTGTTTGTGATGTTTATCGTATCTGGCTTGAGGTTTTACAATTTAGCATACAGTTTCATCATGAAAAGTACTGTCGAACAACCGCTCAGAGCACGGTGCTAATCAGGGACAGATCCCGTGTAACAAAAGAATGGATGTAAGAAAAAAAGACAATCCAGCTTTTGCCAAAATATGTCAAGTACTTTGTCGTAAATAGAGTAAGCTGCGTATGTTACAGATATGGCACTGATTGTATTGTGTAGTCCTGAGGCTTGGAATCAATTTTAATCTACCAAAAAATGCATATGTATGGAAAACAATAACTTCTATATTTTTCAGCCGTCAGACCCTTTTTTTTTAACCCAAAGGGACAACTTCCCTATTTGCACGTCTCCACCCATGGTTGGGGTTTCAGAGCAGTTTGCTGGTGGTCTTTAGCTTGTGTATACCAAGAACACTTGCTGTTTGAAAATCAACATTTTATTGAAAAGAAAATCTCATTCACTACATATTCAGTCTGAATTTAAGAGAAGGTGGAAGGACATTTTGTCAAAGGTCCGTGTCACTGGGTGGCTGGTTATTAGTGTCACAGGCCATCACCTTCAGCCTGGATTAAATCTTCATAAAGAGCCTGAGCAATGTCCCAGACTGAACTCCATACGACAGGATTTAGTGAAATGCGTCTAAATTAGCGTGTGATAGTGTGTTAATGCCTCTGACTGAGTTTTTTTTTTCTCCCTTCTTGGCCATGTGAAAGCAGCAATCAGCCAATACAAACTGGATCAGGTTAATGGTTTACTAATGGATGTTATTGTTGAGTAATAGGCAAATTCACCGCCAAGTTTTGACATGTACTTGTGAATTGGGATGGGCAACAGCCTACTTACACTGTTTTATTAACCTTGGCGGAAGGGTGTAGCATGGGAAAAGGAAGAACCAATTAGATTTTGGAGTGGATCCAAGAGAGCGGACGATTTACCCAGACATTATGGGACATCCCAAACAATGCAATGGACAGATTTGAATGTACCATAACGTGTAGGTTTCAGACATGGGTTTCATGGAAAGAGAGAGGCTTACCATTCTGAATATTATTAAATAAAATACAACATGTGCCACTTTTAACGTGACTTCCTGTATAAACCCCACCTACTTTTTGTCTTCTATTTCGATAAAGATACTGAGAAGATACAGATATTTACGTGTCTGTTAACATCCAGTGCATACACATGTCATATTTACATTTTTGGGAACAACAAGATAGCCTTTACTAATGATGAAGGTTACATTTTTATTTTTATTTTTCCATCCATCCATCCATCTTCTCCTGCTTATCCGTGGTCGGGTCCCGGGGGCAGCAGTTCCAGCTAATATTTCAATTATATAAGTCTTCCGTGCAATACGAGGGGAATCGTGCAATTTAATTTATTATATATTATTTATTGTTGTTGCGTGTTGGCACCTTGAGTTCATTGTAATTTCGTTGTACCTGTACAATGACAAATTAAAGATCTATCTATCTGTCTATCTATCTATCCCAAGGCGCTCCCAGGCCAGCGAAGAGATATAATCACTCCACCTGGTCCTAGGTCTACCCCTCGATCTCTTCCCAGCTTCGGCATCAACTGGCTGCTTTCGATGCGAAGGAGGAGCGGTTCAACCTTATCTCTAAGGGAGACGCCAGCCACCCTGCGGAGAAAACCCATCTCGGCCGCTTGTATCCGCGATCTCGTTCTTTCGGTCATGACCCATCCTTCATGATCATATTTTTATTTAGATTACTGTAATGAATTTAGGTGGCTCCCAGTGAAAGGTTAAACGTTTATGTTTCAGCCTTTGGTTTCATGGAAAGAGAGAGGCTTAAAAATGTCACTGCCAGTGAATATTATTGAGTGAAATACAAAATGTGCCTCTTTTAACGTGACTTCCTTATAAACCCCGCCTTCTTTCTGTCTTCTATTTGGATACAGATACATATATTTACATGTCTGTTCACATCCAGTGCTACATGTGATATTTTTGTATTTCATAAAGGTTGTATTTTTTATTTTTTTATTTAGAATACTGTAATGATTTGAATTGGCCAAACGGGAATAGTTTTACATTTGAAATGAAAAGACAAAAAATCTATCAATTGGAAAACACAACTTTTTACAGTGTATCCTGACTGCAGGCTTTCCATACGGAGGCCATAACAAAGCTTTATCTTGCGATCAGACTCCTCAAATCTCCTGAGCCTGTCTGCTTTAGACCAAACGCAACTCCATGCCAACATGAGGTATCGTCCATCTGACAAGAGTGACACCAACACTGGAAAATACTTCATGGCTTGAATGTACGTGCTGTATTAGAATTAGTTACTGGTGTAGTTGGAGACACTTGAAACATGAGGCAAGGAGGAAAACATCCATTATCAAGTCCTCTAAGATTGGAAACACATGTGTACATTAGCATGCCTGTTAAGGAAATCTTTGTCAAACGGTTCATCATCAGCCGAAGGAATCCCACTGCTTTGTCTACTAAAGGAACCTCAATGCGCTTTCATTTTGTGCTTCAGTGAGAATCATTTTGTAAGAGCAGCTGTCACTTCAGTATTTTTTGAAATGATGGATTTTTTTCATGTATGCATTCGTTGAGGCTCATCCTGCACACCTGTTTGTAGTTTAATTAACTAGGATCAGAATATGCTCACTTGCAGATAATCTTTTTTAAATCCAGACGCATGTAACTCTTTTAATTACCTTTTTCTAATATAAGCATTTAAGCATAATCTACTGTATGCTCTCCAAAAGTCTACTATTGTACAGACAGTAAAAATGAAAAAAAGCTTAACCTCAAATTTAGTCAACCCAAACCTGAAGCTTACAGATAATTAACTTAGCTTAAATTCTCCCTTGAACAAATCCCATCGACAACAGTTTATGGTTTTCCAAGGCGTGCCGACACTTCTGTATCTCTGCAGCAACCCTGTCACAGATCCATCGGGGAAAGGAAGAGCGTGTCACAACAGATCAGACGTTTGTTAAAAGGCAGAGTCGCACGCTAATGGCAACAATATGTTTTCTCTTCCCGCAGACGCCCAAGCAGCCGATGGCCATGTGCGATCCCGGCTAGCTCTGCGCCTAACCTGCAATTTTCCAAGGAAAACTGTGGAGGTGGTTTCCACGCAGGGGTCAAAACACAAACATGGGGGCATCATTTGGAGGCTGTGTGCAGTTCAGGAGGAGTTCAAGGGAAGCAGGGCATCATTTCCACAATTAGCCTTGCTGTAAGTACTGAGGCCCTTTGCCATGATTGAGGCTTTTGGTTTTGAACTCAGTGTTTAAGAGCTCCATTATGGCTGAATCAGAGCTGGTTCGACCAGTTCCCGTGGTCTAATGTATTCCTAGTTTCTTTGTCCCGGGCTAAACTAAGCTTCAGGTGATAGATGGGCTTGCATGTCTGCAACTGTTTTTGATTGAATGAATCATAACAAGCTCATCTGGTTTTTTAAAGACACGCTAGGGTGGCTAGCCGATGGAAAAATCAGTTTTGTCGGAGTCTGTCCACCACCCAGACCTCATTCTCTTAAGATCTGTTGAACTGGTTTCCACTTGGTTACTTAGATCTTTGCCCCAAAAGGATACATTTGGTTATACTTTGACTTGTCTTCTACCACTATTTTCGAGTCAAATGTGTAACCATCTACTGGAAAAAATGCCACAGAATTAAGTGGTGATCCCTACATTTTTACTTTGGTTCCACCATGAGGTTGAAATGAAGCTTTGGTGGAGACACAAGTTTTAGATTGTTACCATAGACCATATCAAATAAATGGATGGTAGGTGAGTGCAGTCACCATGACATCACCTATTGGTGCACGTACCACAATATAGAAGCCTCAAGTTTTGCAATTTGTCTGTATCTTGTATTTTTTAAACAGAAGTGATTAATTAATTTAGATAAGGATGTGGAGTTGGGCGAACATGCTAATTAATTACTGAACAACACTATGGTATCAACACAGTGGTATGAACTTGTCTGTCACAAGGTAGCCTGGGTCATCATGTTTCCATTTCTTAATGGAAACAAAATGTACACAACGTACATCATACTACCTTGTAGAAGGCTGATCGTACCTCTATGCGAGGGATGTTAATACGAGCATTGTCTCTGTAGTATGTTACCATGAGATGGCCATCTTACTGAAGGCATTAACTTGTTGTCAAAGGGGCTTTCCCGTTTTTTCACTTCCACATTGGGTTCACTTTCCTTCCTTGGAGGTCGTCCCTTAGTTGCTACCTTGACCTTATGGATCACCCAAAGGTGCTCTATTGCGCTCTAAATGTCTTTATTGGTTGCAGGGTGAATATAACAGATGACAAGAGCAGGAGGAGTAAAGGTGCCTCTCTGTCTGTCAGATGTTTTATACATTTGCTATCTCAAATCCAGATGGAAGAGGTTTGTTACGCAGCCGGTCATATACATTCTAGGAACATAGGTTCGGGTTAAGTATGGAGGGAAGGAAACCAAGGGTCTTCAAATATTAAAGACACTAACCATGGAAACAGCGTGATATGTTTCTTCTTAGACAGCAGAGGAGACACACAGTTTGATGCATTTCCTTCCGACATAAATCTTTGCTTCGCCTCAAGATTCAGGCTCGAAAGTAGGATCTGGACAATGCTTTTCACACCTCCTCCTCTCCTTCCGTAAAGGTGCGTATCCAAAGGAGGAAAACAAATCATAAAGGGAGAGCCGGGAGGTTTCATGGTGCTCAGACAGGATGGGGAGGTTACGGCAACTAGGAGAGCAAAGGGCAAGGAAGGTAGACAAGGGTGAGAAAGGGGAGACAGAGAGGAGAGGGATATTATGAAGTGGATGGGAGGCGGGGAGGAGGAGGGAGGAGGGGGGAGGGGAATGCTTTAAAGTGTCTGGGACAGATTATCCTTGGAAGGCAATCAATCTTCCCTGGGATTTCGACAACTGCAGCAGGGCGAATGGACACACACACACACACACACGCACACACACACACACACACACACACACACACACACACACACACACACACACACACACACACACACACACACACACACACACATTGAGAGATCACCCCCCTTAACCTCGTCTGCCTCTCTTTTTTGAAAATGTGTCCTTCCACCTTCCCTCTCCCTGAACCTCTCTCTTTACACACTTGAAGTTTAAAGTAAATTGTAGATAATAGTGTTGTTTCTCAAGGTGTGCGTTTGATCCGCGCGGGAACACATGGCTGCAATTTCGGGAATACATGGCGAACACAGAGAGGGAGAGACAATGTGGTGCAGGGGGTTGTGTTTCGGGGGAACATGAGGGTGCGTTTAGCTGAGTGGAGAAATGCAGGATCCATGTGAGGGCTGGAAAATAAAGACAGTCTGCAGATGGTTGAATCACAGTCCTGTACAGTGTCAAAAATAAACTGTGGCATCCTGGTTCGAGACATCCAGGATTCTCCAAACAGAGCACTATTTTAGATTAAAGGGGCCTTATTATGCAATTTCCAGGTTTATTTGTGACATGTCTTTAATGTTCAAAAAGCTCTTTATTTTTCTCATACTGCCTGCCAGAGCCCAGTCTGCTCTGATTGGTTAGCTGGCCGGCCCTGTTGTGATTGGTCAACCGCTTAGAGATGTCCCGCGCCTTAGCCTATCACGTACAGTGCTAACCAATAAAAGTCTCTTTAATTGTTCTACAATGTAAAATGGCATACCTTTGCTCTCCAAATATCCTTCCATTCCTTCTTGACAGCTTCTTGTCTCCATATACCAGAGGCCATCTGTGAATACATTAAGTCTTTCTACTTAGTATGGATGCCATCATGACACCCTATGTGGAGAAAATCAATCTATACAGCAGCGGCAGGTAAGACATGGTCGGACATGCAGACAAAAAATGCTGAGAGAGAAGGAAAATGATTTAATTAGCTTGACTTGTCAAACGCTGGAACAAATCATCTCAAGGTGATAGAAGCTAACATAGAATTTGATTTGTATTTGATGATTGGGCAATACCGCCACGCTATCTGAGATTATGCAAATTAAAAAATACTCATTCATTTATACAGACGTGAGTGAAATGTTAAAACGTCCTCTTAAACTTTGTGTGCTCGAGGAAAACTTGCATTGAACTCAAGATTATCTTCATGCCAATACAGTTCTTTTTCAAGGGGAGACTCTTGACTGCAGGGTTATCAGGAAGCGGTTCCAGGTGTGTGTTGTTAGGGTAAGCAGTTCCTTCACATAGAAATATAATACACAACTTCAAAAGACAAGGAGAGCCTCTACATAAGCAAAGGCATCTTAGAAAAAACATGAGCAAAACCCACAGTGTATGTGAAAAGGGCTTATTATCTGTGTCACGTAAAATGTGAATATCAATAATGACTTAATTCCAATTATGCTCACTCACCCAGAACTGAACTGGCTCTAAAAAAAAGCCTATACACTGTATATGGATATAAATATTCATACGTGCACACATGTGTAGTTACATATTTGGTGAATATACACATTTTTGCACTTATATAAAACTAAAATATTTTGCTTATAACAAAAATTAATTGCCTAATCTAATAAACTTACTTTAACTTGATCTTATTCCTATATGATACTAATCACTATCAACATATCCAAATGAGAGTGGATTAATAGTAGAAGAAGAAGAAGAAGAAGAAGAAGAAGAAGAAGAAGAAGAAGAAGAAGAAGAAGAAGAAGAAGAAGAAGAAGAAGAAGATCAAGAAGAACAAGAACAAGAGTAATTGATTAGTTGTCACAAAAAAACGAAAAAATAAAAGTGACCTGCAACCATTTTCGATAATGGTTCTTAAATGTCACCTTTTTCTTCATCTTTGTTCTCAGAAAACGGTACCTTTGTCCTGCATCATCATCAATGGTTCAAACTGGATCAAGGGCATGACTAAGCACTTTTCCAGAGGATACCTTCTTTGAGTTCTGACTGAATAATAACTCTTCAATCTTTGGATCCGCATTTGAATAATGGTATTCAGGTGAAAGAGCTTCATGCTCTCTAGACGTTCACTTTTTAAATATTCCCCTCCGTGAAGAATGGTCTCCTTGTTGAAATGCCAGCCAAGAGTGGCTCCACACACTGTGATAAATTGATGTCATGGATTTTGAGTTAAAACCCAAATCCAAGGATTAAATATCTCTCTTTTTGCTGCGTCAGACTGACTGATTCCCAGAGTGCTGGAGGGCGTTTGGCAGAAAGTGGAGGATGACAAACTCTTTCTGTGTGCTCACCTCCAAGTAATGCTTATTAGGTTGTTCTGATTTGTTAGATGTGCGAGGGCAGAGGGTACATTGAGTGGCAGAAGTTAAAGAAATGTTCACAAGGCGTGAAAGGAGGCCGTGAAAAAGAAAGCCGAGTTGTTCTCCGGTGAAAGCCTCGTCCTTGGCTTTGTGCATTTTTCCAGCTGTGAGATCACTGCGAGCATCCATCTTCTTCTTTTTTTCGGTGCCTCATCCTCTCACACACACACACACACACACACACACACACACACACACACACACACACACACACACACACACACACACACACACACACACACACACACACACACACACACACACACACACACACACACACACACACACACACACACACACACACACACACACACACACACACACACACACGTGGACACACACAGATGCAATCACTCTGTCTGTTCAGCTGCCAAGGCTAAGTGCCCTGAATCTGCTAGATCTCTATCAAATTTGCAGACCTACAGAGAGCAATTTCTCAGTGTGATTGCACATGCATGTTCTCCTGAGTGTGTATCTCTGCATGTGTGTGTGTGTGTGTGTGTGTGTGTGTGTGTGTGTGTGTGTGTGTGTGTGTGTGTGTGTGTGTGTGTGTGTGTGTGTGTGTGTGAGACAGTCTGTGTACACTCAACTCGGACCTCTGCCACGGCGTTTGTTAGCATTTCTTTGTGCTCAGCCTTTAGACAAACATCTCTTGGCAGATTGCATCACATGCTCTCCCTCAATTCTTAACCCCACACACACACACACACACACACACACACACACACACACACACACACACACACACACACACACACACACACACACACACACACACACACACACACACACACACACACACACACACACACACACACGCTGCGGTCTGCTGTCCCTGATTGATAAGATGTCTGCTGTGAGGTCTATCTGATCATTTCAACATGCTTGTGTTGACTGTGGCTTTGCCCGGCTTAACTCTCTCCTTCTCTTCTTTCCTTCTTTTGTTCGGCTTCACTTTCACTCTCTTTTCTAAACTTTTCTGTAGTATTTAGTGCTTATCATTTGAAGAAAATCTAAGATGTACTGTAGATTAGGATTGTTTCTGAATAATCTGACTAATTTCTTTCCTTGAAACAGTGATTCATAGTATACGCTTGATCTGGCTGGCTAAAAAGTTGGTCATCTGAAAAGTGAAGCTCAGTTGTTGCTCTGACTTTGGATAAGAGCATGAGGAGGACGCATGAGATGTAAATGTTTATACAGAGAATACAAAATTGCAATGCATTGCCTGAGATGTAAGGCCTAATGAAAGAACTGGCAGGAGTTCAAAAGGGTTTTTTGCCTCAAGTTTTGTGCAGACCGAATGTTTTAGTGGTGGCACAAGTCGACGCAAAGATTCAAGTTAGTGTGGAGTTTAAAAAGTCAACGTTGACTTATTTTAACTTGTGTATCTTTCTGAACTTAACTCAAATATAGTACTTAATTCACGTGTGTAACTGAGGTTAATTATCCAAAGGTCAACGTGACTTTATTTCGGTGGCGAACCGTGGCTATCAAAACTGGACCTTCTGTAGACACACCCAGCCGCCGCCGCCGCCGCCGCCGCCACCGCCCCCCCTCTCCGCGGCATTATGATGTCTGTCTTTTCACTGAATTGTTGTCTTGGAAAGGGTACTCACAACAATTCCGCAACAACTTCATCTTCACCTGTTGCACTTGTCATTTCAACGTTAAAAACAATAAAACGGCATGAATTGCTTCGTCGCATTCGTTCTAGATCCTCTGTCTCGAGCCAGTTAACTAGCGGGCCTTCTAGAGTACCCTGGAACCGAGGGGAACTCTGAAAGAACACGCCCATTGGCTGCAAATCAATATATGATTGGTTGATCAAACTGTCAGTCCAAACGTACTCTCATTCAGTGCAACGGCCAGGGCATTCTATCAAGGATATAGAATACCTTGGCTGAAGGATATTCTACCCAGAGACCCAAAAACAGATCTGATTGGATGCTTTATTTTCTAACACAAAACCACTGAAATGCGTAGTGCATGGTCCGAGAAGGACAAACAAATCAACGTAACATTGTAATATTACAGATCAACAACACAGATACGATTCTCATTTATTCATTTTATATACATTTTATTACATTTTATTTATATAATTAAATCGATTTTTTGTTTGTTTTATCTGAGTGTTCCAGGGTATTCTCTGAATACCTTGAAGGCCCTGACAGTTCGCCACTGCTTTATTTTACATATTGTACTAAACTTATTTAATATATGTATTGTTTTAAACTCACGTATCTAAGTACGAATTAAGTCATTTTAACCCAAACTGTGTTCTTGGAGAAAATACTTTATTGACTTTTCGTTTTGTTACATTGGACGGTAATATTTAGGAGACAAGGTTCACGTTTTCATGAGTGTTGGGTGTAAAAAACCCATTCTTGTCAAATACATATCCTGATGCAGATTTCCCTCTATACCGCCGATCAACAGTATGTGATTGTTTTGTAAAAATAAAATCGAACTGTGTCTTGAAGACAAGAGAAGGCGGCTGGCAAATGTTTTACGAATATGTTTGCTAGAGACACACACAAAAATTGCAGTGAAATTTGAATGTAAAACCTTGAAGGAAGAACTGAAAACAACACAGAACCAGATTATTTCTTCCATCAGAATAATTTAAAGGTCCCATTTCATGGCCACTTCTATTGATCATAATTCCATTGTTGAGGTCTACTAGAATAGATTTATATTGTGCAATTTTCCAAACTCACATTGGTTTCTCATACAGCATCTCTGTAAACTACGTGTATTCACTCTGTCCTAAACGGCTTGTTGGAGCTCCCCCCCCCCCCTCCCTGTGAGCCCAGTATGCTCTGATCGGTTGGGAAGTTGCGAGGCTCGCTGCTCAGTGAGCTGGCTTACTGGCGTGGTTTCCGGGTTGGCGATACAGCGAGACAGCACGAAACTCATCTTGAGCACACACAAACACTCACAGCCGAAGTAAAAACAATAAGTGTGGCTTGATATTGAGTAAGAAAAAGGTTTATGGCTCTGCGGAGAGCATTTCTCCGCGATCCCAACTCGTCCATTACCAACCAGGGTGCTCTATGCAAGTCAATGGGACTCCCTGTTAGTTCAACATATACGCTAAATGTCCTGGTGTGTGAGGAGCTCCGCGGATTGGTCCATTTTTGGTTCCCGGAATGAACAAATGAAAAAAGAGAAATGTCCATCGAGGCGTTTTGGGGCAGCATAAACAGGTCTTTTCTGTGTTAGAGTTTTAATCGCTACAGGGTGTACTTTGAGGGTTTTTGACTCTGCAGACCGTTTACATGCAGAGAAACCTTCATAACACACAAGGGGACGGGTAATAACCGGAAAAGCATGACATGGGACCTTTAAATGATAAAATAATCCCATATAAGTATCAATATATACCGTCCAAAGTGTACTGTAATAGTATCTTGCCTACTTGACATTATGAGAATGATAAAGAGTGATTTCTTCTCCTCTTTCTCACCCTCTCCATCTGTCTTCTGTCTCCTCATCAGTCGTCATCTTCACTCTACGTGACGCTGCCTATT